>NW_027492966.1:0-181075 GCF_021521415.1 Bidens hawaiensis | reverse complement strand
TGTCTGATCTGCAGTTCCAAAAGCACATGACAGCTTTACTCTCTGTGATCAGTAAGTTTTTAAGGCCATCAATACCTTTTGATCAAAGTACGGCCACAGATCATTGATATTTGATCATTTGCAGGTATTTATCAGCCATCACATGCAAATGATCTTAGTTTTACTTTCTTGTTCATTTTCTTCTTCTCAACTATAATCAGTTGCTACTTATAATAATAAAAAAATTGCATGTTTTAGATCTGGAAAGAAAACCTTAGTTTTTGGTTGATATGTTCAAGAAAAATATTCAACTCATATTTCATATCAAGATAGGCATGAGAAGCAATTTATCTAGTTTAATTAGTTACTTATTAACCTAAGCACTCCTGATATTTCAGAAAATTATAAAACACAAAAATCTTGTACATCCCAGATGAAGATAAGTAACCTATGATGCAAGAAATAAGATGTTCAGCAATACTTCAGGAGGAAAAGACTTTCAAGCGAAGCAAGAAGGCGACGGCGATGATCCGATGTTACCAAGGTATACATCATCTTCAAGACAATGGCTGGTTTTAAGAACTCGAGAATCGTAAGGGTATCTAAGGCTTTCGGAGGTAAAGACAGGCATAGCAAGGTTTGCACTGTAAAAGGATTGAGAGACCGAAGAATTAGGCTTTCAGTTCCTACGGCTATTCAATTGTATGATCTTCAAGATAGGCTCGGATTAAACCAGCCTAGCAAGGTCATAGATTGGTTACTTGATGCAACTAAAGATGATATCGATCAGCTTCCACCCCTCCAAATGCTACCTGGAGATTTCAATCAGTTCCATCCATTTATGCCGCCATCTTTAATGCCACAAGATTTTAATTCATCTCAAGTTTCTTTCTCGCAGTTCCTTAGTTCTCCGAATGCAACATTTGTGAAAGATGCAGGAAATCGAACCTCGCTCTATACCAAACAAGGACTCAATATTGACAACAACATTGATATCAATGGAGATCATCAAACAAAGAAAGGGAAGGAAGCACTAGTCGAAAACAAATGGAGCGAACACGAAGATGGAGACGGAAATGGAGGTTTGAACTTATTCCCAGTACCTCAATATTCTTATCCAAGATTGTTTTCATATAATCCTTACAATAATTGGGAACATTCTCCAAATCTAGCAATATCCCAATTTGGAAACCAAGTACAAGTTTCATCTCAAACCGAATCGTCATTAATCCTACCATCTGCCTCCCAATTTTCTTTGTGTCCTCCTTCTGCCATCACACCATATTTCATGCCTAGTTTGGGTGAGAACCATGATTTTATTACACAAAATAATCACTTCCATTTGTTAAGCTCAAGTTCTCAACATGTACCAACAAACTCGCGCATGCCACTGTTTAACCTGAGTGATTCTCAAGAGAAAGCACCCTTTGCTTTGGATGCTCATTGCAAGTTTCCATCGCATAAAAAAATATAAGTAATCACTTTAACAGAGATGACGAAGACATCACTTCGCATATGCTTATATTTTTCATTACCTGATACTTAAATATATGAATTCTTGTAATAGATATCAAGTGTGTGTAGTGTATATATATGCAAACTGTTTTTAGTACCCTTAATGTTTTGAGTTATTTGTCTTGGTATCTTGATTTCCATAAAGGGATATGAACTTTAAATTTTCTATTAATATTGAAGATATATTGAAATTAATTGCTAGCTTTCATCATCTGCAAGAACTTCTACTTCTGCAATTCTTGTAAGTTCAAGTATTTTAATTTTGAGTTTGTGACTCCTTGTTTTTGTGGTTTTAGCAACTTTATTTTGAAGTAAAACGCTTCGTATATATACAACTAGCTAGTAATTATCAGTCATTGATGAACCTCACGAATTCGGATGGATTGTTAGAACTTAATGGTATATATCTCTTTTGATATCAATTTGAACGTTGATTAGCAGTCTTTTTCTCCTAGACCTGAAGAAACAAAAAAGGCATGAAGGATTGAGTACCGTACGTACTTGAATGTAATGGTAGGAATTATTTGCTGTTTGCTGATATGTTGGTGTAGTGAATGGTCATCACACATGAACATGTGTTAGCAAGAAAAAGTTAGATCTAGCTAGCAAATACAATTACATATTCTTTAATATGCATATTAGGTATTAGTATTAGCATTAGGGTTTAATTAATATAAAGTAGCATGTTATTGGTAATAAGAACATGATAATTGACCAAGGGACATGGTGTCATACTGTCATGCAATCATGGTAAGGTGTCTCTCCTCTATTCTAAAGGTTGGATGTTTCAAATTCTGCAAGGTGCAGGTTTAGGTGGTTTATAGGGTATTTAGGAATAGAGTAATTTGTCGTTCATAAACGCTTTAAAAAAAATAAGAACAAGATAATTTCTACTGGCATTATACATACATATATATAACAGTCATGCAGACAGTTATGTGAGTAACTACCATCCCAAGCATTGTGTTGGTTACTAATCAATACACTAATGATATAAAACATACACTTAATTATATTAAATCTAATTTGTTTTTTACTCTCCATAAGCTAGATTGATCCAACTCCAATCACCTCTTACTATCTGTTGAAATCACCTTGTCCAAAATGCTTTTGTATATATGTCCACCCTTAAATCCCTTAAACTTTTTTATAGCGTATAAAAACTTAGTTTAAAACTGTTAGGTGATCTTTCATTATATACCTTTCAACGTCTTAGCTTTATCTTGAAGGAGCATATTAGAGTTGGTTCACTATTTTGTTAAAACTATTTAGAAGTTAAATGGTTGGCTGCGACAGACAGACCGTAAGTTGTTGATTTGTTCATTGCCTGTAATGTTGTCTGATCATAGGATGGTCGTTGCACGATAATTGTTGTATCAATAGTGGTATTCTGTTGCGTTCATGCTATTGACCTTAGCTGGTCTTTTGACGGTCGATGTATGTCCGATCTGAGCCTTGATCGTGAACTTCATTGCTCTAACTTTTGCAACTTATTGAGTAGAGTTGTGTAAGGCTAACATTAGTGAGACTGATGTGTATCAAACGAGCTACAACATGATCTAGATAAAATTAGACTTAGCGGGTTGAAGTGTTGCACAAGGGTAATTAGGGGTCTAAAGTACGTGATTAGACCTTAGACTATGGCCATGATGGATATGAGCTAGTGTGGATTCCATATAATTTATACAAACCTCACACATTAAGATGTATCTGGATCATCAACCTCTCTACACATGTCATCTATTCACCGTTCAAGATCAAGACTTTCTTCAACTATTTCTATCGTGTTTAGTTTCGTCGTGTACGTGGTTTGGTTGTATTTCACCTTTCTCCCGAATCACGTTAGATCCAAAAGCGTTGTTATGAAAGATTCGGTCGATCCTCTCATCGATCGCGGGACTTATGTGCCTTTCTTATGAGCTTTCTTATAATATCTTTGATCATTCCATTGTTGTTAGTTAATTTCTCTTCATTTTTGTACGGCTTTTCGTTTACAGCATACAAGGATAAGCTATGAACATATGATTATTTGTAACTAATAGGTATCACATGTTCTTATTTTATCATCATACAAAAATTGTCAACTTATAATAGTGATCCATATCCATGCATGTCCTAGCATTTTGATTCATGACTATTCCAAGGGTGGTTGTCAAACTTGAGTCCTCCCATTCTTCCTCACATAAAAAAAATAAAAATAAATAAATAAGAAGAAGAAAGTTAAGTAATCACACTTTAGTTTGTGACTTGATAAAAATTTAACAATAGCTCGAGTGGTCACTGATTGTGCCATTGATTGTTATATCAAACAAAACATTTATAGTTTGTTAAAAATGTAATATTTGCCTGCAATTCATTACTTTGTTTTCTAGTTAAAATTATATATGCTTTAGGGTCAAGTTATTCTACAAAGGGTTGTTTTTGTTGGTGTTTATAATCCTGTGTTCATTCGGATTTCAGAGTGGACTTGGGTCAGGAGTTTTGGGCCAGAAGCTTCTTTGGAGATATGGGCATTTCTAGAAGATGGAGGCTGGTCCAAGTGTCACCCATCAGATTATTTGGTCAATATTATTCTTGTTACTTTCTCCCTCTTGTTGGTTAAGTCTCTAGATTAGGTTACAAGTTGATTCGTTTTTGTTTGGTTAAGAGAGATTTGATATTGTTTATGATCATCACAATTATAATATGAATCAGGACCGTCTCGTGGGTTAGCTACTTGAGACAATAGCTTTAGGCCTTCAAATTTATAGGGTCTTCATCTGAAATAAGAGTTATGTATTATAAGATATTAAAAGTATAGTTCTTTTAGAAGAAAATAAAAAAGCCTCGACTTTTTAGTTAGTTTTAGGCCTCTGAGGATGTTGAGCCGGTCCTAATCTGAATTCTGTTTTAATCGTGTTTATGGTTGAACCCGGTTTCATATTGAAACCATATACTCATTGAAATTTGAAGTTTATCATTCAATACAATCATTCGGTTGTTTTTCCTTACAATAGTTGATTTGTTCTTGTTTGTTTTGGTGTCAAGAGTAACCAATTTGCGCTATAAATCATTTTCTCTTGAATACAATACTGCTAAACAACCACATTAGGATCCTAGCATAATTCTTTAGTGGCTTGAAGTCCTTGATAACATAAAATATTGTAAGGCCTGGTTTTGTTTAATTGAGTCTTTCGTATTTGTATCATTTTAGTTTACATTTTCGTTCGTTTACGTTTATATGTATTGGGCCCGAGGCCTTGTGTACTTGGTGCCTATTGGGCTTGTTATTAATGGAATGGTGTATAACATACCCACACTATATATTGTGTGTGTATGAAATACACCAAATAACCCTTTGCAAAACAATTATCCAAGAGACCAAAAACTCTCTCAACTCCCTTTCTTTCTTCCAAGTTTCGGCTCCACCATACCCACACACAAGATCCGAGATCTCGGTCCAACTAGTTGTTTCCGCCAACTAGTTGTGAGGTTGATCCAAGAACAACTAGTATTTAGTTTGTTGTGTTGTTTGATCCGGTTTCGGGACCTACAATTGGTATCAGAGCTTTCGGGCTCGACTAGTTGTAGATCTTGGGTCACAACCTTGGATTTTGGTCTTGTGTGTGAAAAGATGGATTTTTCAAAGAAAATAAGTGGGTTTCGGGTTCATAAATTTTCAAAGTTTCTAAGAAAATAAGAGTGTTCATGTTGAAGATGATAAAGTTTGGTTGAAAAGTTATTGGTTTTGGTGTGTGAATCTCAAAACATTTGTGTTTGTAGTGTTTTGCATGTATTTGGGTTGGTTTGAGAAAGGTGATAGAAAGTGAGTTGGTGACATTCCAAAAGAGGAATTCAAATACTGTTGTCACTTGAATACTTTTGTCACTTGAATACAATTGTATTCAAGGAAATTGTATTCAAATCCTTCATCATTTGAATAAAATTGTTCCAAGTAAATTGTATTCAAATCCTTCGTCATTTGAATACAATCGCTCATTTGAATACAATTATTATTTGAATACAATTGTTCTAAGTAAATTGTATTCAAATCAAAGCTTCCGAGTTTCTAAGTATATTATTCAAATCCTTCATTATTTGAATACAATTGATCCAAGAAAATTGTATTCAAATCCTTCATTATTTGAATGCAATTGATCCAAGTAAATTGTATTCAAATCCAAGCTTCCGAGTTCTAAGTAAATTTTATTCAAATCCTTCATTATTTAAATACAATTGATCTAAGAAAATTGTATTCAAATCCAAGCTTCCGAGTTCTAAGTAAATTGTATTCAAATCCTTCATTATTTGAATACAATTGATCCAAGAAAATTGTATTCAAATCTTTCATCATTTGAATACAATTGTTCATAAGAAAATTGTATTCAAATTCTTCATCATTTGAATACAATTGTTCATTTGAATACAATTTGTTATTTGAATACAATTTTTCATTTGAACACAATTGCTCATTTGAATACAATTGTTATTTGAATACACTTGTTCATTTGAATACAATTGGTCATTTGAATACATTGGACTTGTGTTTATCAAACAGTTTTTGTTTCAAGAGTGTTTGATCTTTAAGAAAAGGGTTGATCCGTTGACTGTTGACTTTGACCCGTTGACCGTTGACTTTGATCTGTTGACCGTTGACTTTGACCCATTGACCGTTGACTTTGACCAGTTGACAAAAAAAATGTCTTGCAATTCTAGGCTTGAAGGGAGTCTAAATATGAGGGAATGCCAAAAGAACATGTTAAAAGAAGAATTCAACATGTTTAAACATACTCAAGGAGAATCGGTTGCCTCTCTCATCAACAGATTTGAGTCACTCATTACTAAATTGAGATGTGCAGGTATCACAACTAAGTTGTCTGAGATCAATATGAAGTTGTTGGATTCACTGCCTTACGCATGGAACACCAGTGTGATTACCATCAAGAGAACGGCGAACCTGGATACCTTAACACTCTTAGAGTTGACTTCTACCATCAAGTCTTTTAAATCGATGGATGCCAACCTTCGAATATACAATCAGTCAAAAGAAAATAAAGCTGAGAAAAGTGATGCGGGTGTGAGGAGTCATGCAAGTCCTATCATCCCCGAGTGTGCTGCAAGTGGAAGTAGTCAAACAAGCACCTCGTCATGCACCACTGATGGAATTCCTACACCTGCCTCTCGCATTCCCGAGGTACACAAACTTTGCACACAAGATTATATTGATAAAGTCCTGCACTATAGAAACCATAATGTTAGAATTCTTGAACAAATTGAAAGCATTAGAGTTCAAAATGACGATCTTAAAAAGGCTGCAAAGATCTACACCATTAGAATTAACACTCTTGGTAATGATATGGCCGATCTTAGGGAACAAGTTTCAATTGCTAGAAATTTAGCAAAACGTCATGAAAATCAAGTAGTTGAACTAAACGCCAAAATTGTTAAATTAGAAATTGAGCTAACCCAAAAGAAGATTGCCATAGAAAACTTTGAGTTAGCCACCGAAAAGCTGAACAAACTTATTGGGTCACAAATGGAATTAAGATTAAAGACTGGTTTAGGCTATGATAGTTCTGCTGTACCTACACCGTTTAACAATAACTATACTAGTGTTCCTCACCTTGATTTTAATTCTCCTCCTGAGGAAGAAATGGTCTATGGTATTGGTCATTTGCCCATATCAAAGACATTTATTCCTGCAGCTCCCAAGATTGTTATTTCAGCTAATTCTTCAGTTAATCCTAATAGTGATTCATCTTCTATAGCGGGTTGTGTAGAAGAAAAGGGGTGTGTGCAAACAAACAAGGGTTGTGGGGATAAAAACGTACTTTTTGATTCATCTATTGTCAACCCTGTCTGTAATAATATTGATTCCAAAAACATTTTGAACAATAATGTATTTGATAAGAGTGTTCATGTTGGCACGACTCTTGAAAATGAAAATGATGTTTCCATTTCTAATAGTGACTCTGAAACTATTTTTGATGAAACCATTGTTGATAGAAACGTGCATGAAAAGGTATATGTGAATACTAACTTACCTAGTTATTCATCAAATAGTTGTAAAGTTGAGGAAACCAAAGTTAATGAAAATTGTTTTGAAAAGGAAAAGGCAAGTACATCGGGTAAATATGTCCCACCTCATAGAAACAATTTTTATCAATCTACTAATCAATATTATCAACCTCAACTTTACAATCAATTTGATAATAGCTACTATGGTTATTATCCACAAGATTATGTTAACTCTTTCTATACAAATGTTTTTGATGATCGGGGTCATAGATCTGACAGCTTGTTTGTTCCCGTACAACCATATCCTTATTCGCCACAACCCATGTATTATCATTCTGACGGTTTCTATAGGGAAGATAGAAGAAAACTTTGTTTTGTGTGTGGTAACCCGTCTCACCCTGCAAGACATTGCAAGAGCTGGCATAATATGAAAAGAGAAACGAACAGTAGGTTTAATCAATTTCGTTCAAGAGCTAAACCAAGCTCAAGAACAAGAAATGATCAACCTGACAGTTCTGCCAGCGAAATGGATGTGAGATCCATAAATAAAAAGAATGATAAACCTCCTTTTTGGATAACCAAGAATGAGAGAGCAAAAAGGAATTCAAAGACTGACAAGTCTGAGAATTCATCAAAAAGAAGGCAGAAAAGACATCCAAATATTGACAAATCTGAGGATGTTGTTTTAAAACCAAGAAGGAGACAGTCTCAAAAATTTTTTAAAAACAGGAAACCTGCTCGTGCATGGAATCCTAAAGACTGCTCTTCTGATTCTGACACGTCCCACAACTTCATAAACAACAATGAGAAAAATGACATTTGACCCTCCCGAGACAACTAAGTCTCGGGAACCTCTATCTAATTAAACTGCTAATGTGTGAAGGGTCAGCCATGACATTCTGTAAACAGTATTTGGTACTTGGATAGTGGTTGTACCCGACACATGACAGGAGACGAATCCTTGCTATTTGACATTAAACCGTTCGATGGCGGATACGTTTCTTTTGCTGGAGATATGGGTGGAAATATTTCAAAACAATGAAAAGTGTCAAATGAAGTCCTGACATATGAAGATGTCAACTTGATGGAACAACTAAACCACAACTTGCTTAGCATCTCTCATATCTGAACCGAAAGCTTGTCATAATAGAACGGGTCGATACTGATGACAACTATGCAGACATGTTTACTAAAGCCTTTGATCGTGCCAGATTTTTGTTTCTCGTTGAATCACTTGGCATGATCTCTTTTGTACAAAATTAAATTTTAATTTTTTTTTGTTTTGTTTTTATTTTAAAATTATTTTAATTTTATTTTTTTATTTCATTTTATTTTTATTTTTTTACTTAAAAGTTTATTATATCTAAGTTCTTTTTAATTTAGTTTCCTTTTTAATCTAGCTTAAATTTTCCTTTTATATTAAATTTTAAACTTTTATTTTCAAATTTATTTTTTTAAAAGTTTTAAAATTTGAAACTTTTGTTTTATTTTTATTTTGTTTTTAAATTTTCTTTTTAACTTTCATCTCATTTTATTTCAAATTTCTTTTATCTTTTTGTATATAAAATTTGTAAATATTTTTCAAATATGTCACAATTTTAGAGGGAGAAAATGAGTCTTAATTCACCAAAAAGATTTTACTTTTGTTAAGAAAATCAAAATTTTAGTCACTTGACTTCCAAAAATATTTATATATTCGTTATTTTATTCAAGAAAACCTCAAAAAGCCTTAAAGGTATAATCTCTCGTTTAGAGGGAGCTCCTATTTAGAAGGAGTCGAATAATATTAAAGAAAATTTTGAGAAATCGATCCGACCTTTGGAAAATGATAGAAAATTGTCTCAGGTGATCCTAGCACATGAAAAGAGTAGATCAAAAGCCAACAAGATCATTGTTTGATGTGTAGATAGGCTTAACAAATGAGTAAGTATCATAGTGATATAAACTTAAATATCTGCCTATGCTCGTGGTTACACTCTTATGAAGCGGTTGCCGACTCCAAATAAGTCATATTAATGAAGGCAAAAATCCTAATAGTCAGTCAAACACGAGCCCGTTAGTGATTGGTCACAATGAAAATTATTTCTTGCTTTAGCTTCAAATATTGAAAAAATCAAAAATTATTGAAAAGCAGAAAAACTGCAAAATACTCAAAAAATATTCAAAATCAACAACAAAATTGTTGATAATTTTATCAAACAAAAAGGGGTATATTAGAACCACGTAACGTGGGGCAAACAAGTAAGTCCTAAACACTTTATATGAAGGCATAAGTCAACAAGGCTAGTAAGTCCATGGTTCAACCTTTACATATTGTTTGAAAGAAAAGTTTGCAAAAAGTCTATGAAGTTCAAAATGTTTTGATCAATCATTAGGGGGTCGGAGTCAATTCGGGGTGATACTGATGAACACAAAGTATGCCCGAGGTATGATGGAGTTTGTAACATGTCGGATTCACAGGGGACCACACAAGTATTGTGCCAAATTGTACCTTAACGTATCACGATGAAATCAAAATACTTGTTAAGTTTAAAATGGACAAACATATCTACAATTGACCTTAGGTTCTTGGCATAATAATATCCAAATAGAAGTGTGATCTAGGACACATAGACAATATAATTCCATGTTGTGATCTTTCTCACCAAAAACAAGTATTAATAGCTTATTTTGTAAATTAATTAATATGATTAATTAATATTAATTTTCTCCTTATTTTAATTTTAAATTTTTATTTTTATTTTTATTTCACATGTTAAAATTAGTTTAACTTACATTTCTTTTAATATGATTTTATCTTATTTTACTTTTACTTTTAACTTTATTTTTAAATTTATTTTGATTTTTTTCGTTTTTAATTTAGTTTTCAAATATTTGACTTTATCTTATTTTGTTCTAATTTTTTTTTTGTTTTAACTCTTAATTTAGTTTTTAAGTTTTTGCTTTATCATTTTGTAAATCTTTATATTTTAAACTTAGTTTAAGTTTTGTCTAAATCTTGTGTCTGTATAAAAGTTTCTCTTTCTATTTTATTTTACTTTAAACTTATTTTAAAATTTTAATTTTATTTTCTTTTATTTTTTAAAATTTTATTTTAATTTTTTAGTATTTAGTTAAAATGGGCTTTTGTTTACTACAAGGTCTTCATTGCATTGTTTGTTAAGTGTTGACCCGATAAAATATATCTTGACAAGTGCTTGGATGGAGACGATGATGAGTCAGAAGAGAGATGACGAGGACGAGGATGAGTATGATAGCTATGATGATACTCGTGGTGATGGTAGTGGTAGTGGAATTGGTAGCGGTGAGTCTACCGGAAATAAGATGGCTGATGCTGGGCCGTCAAAGGAGGCTAAGAAAACGAGGGAAACGGAAGCTGAGGTGGAGGCCAAGCTCGCCTTTTTATTTAACGTTTGTTCTTTTGCAAGTACCGTTCCTTCAGTTCAGAAATCCGGTGAAGAAAATAAAGATGATGATGACGACATCAACTATTCCCCCGAACCCGACACACCGCCAACTGGGAAAATGTTGAGCCAATTGTTGACAAGCATGTTGTCGCTCCTGTTGCTGATCCTGCTGAAAGTCGGTCAAGAAGAGGAATCAAATACTACAGCATTAGCATATTGGAAAACATGCAAGCGAGGTCTAACTCAACAACAAATTTGATGATGTCATCATGCATTGCACTCGCAGTCACGAGCTCACGCTCTTTGATGAGCACGAATTGACTGGATTTGGACTCCGCGACCTCAGGAAGCTAACTGAGTCGCCACTATGCACAGTCGAAGATGTCTGTCGTGACTACACGGACGTCATTGTTGAAAAGTTCAACAAGTTTGTTAGATTACTTGTTGAAAAACAGCCTTTCGAAGAAGACCCAAATGGTGTATTTGACTATGAGTCCGAATGCGAGTGGTGAGAAGGAAATAAGACAAATACCAAAAGACTAGAGGGAGATTGTAAGGCCCGGTTTTCTTTAATTGAGTCTTTCATATTTGTATCATTTTAGTTTACATTTTCGTTCGTTTACGTTTATATGTATTGGGTGTGACATCTGCCCCGATCCGACCCGACCCAGGTACCCGTTTCTCTGACCCGAACTCTTTCTTTTATGACTTAATATTTATTTATACTTATACTTTATTTTTAATAATAATATATACTTTTCCTTCCCGCCTCTTTCTCTCTCTCTTTCTTTCCGCCGTCCCGTCCCTCTTCTTCTCTCTTTCCGCCTTCTTTTCCCTCTAGTCGCCGTCCCGCCCTTACGCCTTGTTTCCCTCTTTTTCTTCTAACTCTTTGCTTGTCCTTTGTTCCTTCCCGCCTAAGGTTGTCTGCGCAGCTCCTCACGCCAGACTCCTTACAAGGAAGCCTGCGTGAAGACCACCTGTTTCAGCGATACGCGAGACGAACTCTTCTCGCAGCGCGCTAAGAATTGTAATTCTTCTCGCAGCGCGCTAAGAACGGTAGTTCTTCCCGCGACGCGCTAAGGATTTGTAGTTCTTCTCGCAGCGCGCTAAGAATCGTAGTTCATCCCTCGACGCGCGAAGAATTATAGTTCTTCCCGCGGCGCGCTAGGAATTTTAGTTCCTCCCGCGGCGCGCTAAGAAATGTGATTCTTCCCGCGGCGCGCTTAGAAATGTAGTTCTTTCCGCGACGCGTTAAGGTTGGTTCTGTCTACCTTCGCGCTCGCGCTCTCTTGACCTTCTGTGTCTGCCTTCGCGCTCGAGCTTTCTCGCGCTAAACCCTTTGAGTTTTCTTCTGTTTAATCTAGCCGTTTGCTTTTGTGTTGTCTTATCTTTTGAGCTGTTGACCTAATCTGCTTTATGTCTGAAAAGTTACTTTCGGCGCAGCATGCGCACCAACCCCATTGGTTGACAGATAAAGTGACTGACATAATCTTTTGAGATCTGCTTTTTCCATGCTTGACCAGTACCTTTTTCTGAACCGCCCATGCCTTTTTACTGTTCCCTGACAGCTTTATCTTGCCTCTGCAGCTGCCATATCTTTCCATATCTTTTGCTTTTGGATTCTTATGCTTTTTGATATCTTTTGCTTGATCCTGTTAAGATCCTTTCCCCTTTTCTAGGGATTATGTCTCCTAGGGTTTTCCTATAAATAATAGTATTATTTTCCTAACACTACACACACAAAACACTTAATCTCTCCTGTCCTCCTCCTTGCTCTCTCTGCCGCCTCCCTCTCTGCCTCCGTCTTCCTCCCTGTTCTGCCCTGCTTTTCCGGTAATATATATATATAATAATTTACTTATTAATTATGCTAACTTGTAATCAAGACTTAAAACAAATCATTAAAACAATAATCTTATTTATAGGTTAACTTGTGCTTGTTTAAAGTTGGTTCTTGCTTTATCTTACACCGCATCGTTTATCAAGTGAGTAATCTCGTACCTAATCCCTTTTTGCTTTTAATGTTTTGGGATGTTCATGTGTTCATACAAACTTAGAGTCTTAAACTTGTTTATGAACTTTAGTCGCGCAGTATCCCATGTGTTGAGGACGTAGACTTGGCTGTTTATTTGTATGTGTGGATCATTAACCGTCTTGTCGGTCTATTCCGCAGTTTTCATGGTACCATTAGATGAACACGGGAGAACTATCGTTTATGATTTTCTCTTTTGTATACACATGCACAGTTTGTCTTGTTTGTGAGCTCAATTGTGAGCACTGGCAGTCTTATGAATCTTAGAGTTGGTCCCGATCAGATTACACCCTTGTTGAAAACCAGACATACACATGTTGCGCGCAGATTTATTGTTATCTATGTATTGTATTAAACTTGATTTCTCACCAACACGCAAGTGTTTGACGTTTTATTTTAACACATGTTCAGGTTTGCAGTAGCTGTTTTGGAGCTTGTGGACACGTAGGAAGTTTTCTTTATTTTGACCTAGATTAAAATGTATCAAGACAAGTTATTGCTGTTCGAATATTATGATTTATAATATATTGATTTATGATGATTTATGTTATCTTATTTTTGCTTTGCGCGTGCGCGAATGAATGTATTTATTAAATATTGACACCCAATAGTGTCACGAGTAATGAAACAATATGTGGCGCCCCGATGTATAATCCGCCTTTGGTCGGGGTGTTACATTGGGCCCGAGGCCTTGTGTACTTGGTGCCTATTGGGCTTGTTATTAATGGAATGGTGTATAACATACCCACACTACATATTGTGTGTGTATGGAATACACCAAATAACCCTTTGCAAAACAATTATCCAAGTAACCAAAAACTCTCTCAACTCCCTTTCTTTCTTCCAAGTTTCGGCTCCACCATACCCACACACAAGATCCGAGATCTCGGTCCAACTAGTTGTTTCCGCCAACTAGTTGTGAGGTTGATCCAAGAACAACTAGTACCATACCCACACACAAGATCCGAGATCTCGGTCCAACTAGTTGTTTCCGCCAACTAGTTGTGAGGTTGATCCAAGAACAACTAGTATTTAGTTTGTTGTGTTGTTTGATCCGGTTTCGGGACCTACAAATATTAAATGGCTTATCACTATAAAGTGTAGTGTTGAACTGTTGATAAAACATTTTGCATGCATTGCTTCAATGTATTTTAAAAATTGATTATTTACAAAATTCTATTGCACAACGTTTGATATATTAAACTTCGTTACACGTTTCCTTTGAGGCCTTGAATAAGTGATGGAATGATTTATTTTATTTTTTTTTTAAGAATAAAGATTATTCATTCATTCACCATAAGCAAAAAACAGTATACTACAACTGAACCATTATTTTAGAATCCGTTACTTGAAATTGAATTTGTTTTTAGGGAATGTGTTGTGTATGCCACTGAGAGGGAGCATGAAACCCGCCATCGTTGCAGAATGGGCGCAAGACCGGGCATGAAACCACCACGAACATGCGTTAAATTGGGTGCAAGGCCGTAGCTGTGAGAAGCGTCGACCCTAGGGAAGGTGACCTTCCTAGGCCGGAAGGCCCAAAGTTTTGTTAAAAAAAAGAAACACACAACCCAAGTTATAACACAATTAACTAAATCATTTAAACTAATTTTTGTAAAAAAACATTTTATAAAAAGTTACGCGCCGCCCATACCATAACCCAGTTACCCAATTAAAGCCTATTCATAAATAAATTTAATTGTTTAAACATAATAAAAAATGATTATCTATTTATTTACTTACTTAGAGGCCAGAATTTTAGACGCTCTTGGCTAAAAAATTTTAACGATTTTCGAAGACGTCCTTAGCGATGAGTAGCTTGGCAAGGCTGAGGGCATAATAGTTTTTTTTTCTTTTTAATTTGATAATACAGTTAATTATTTCACTCCACGAAACTCCACAAACACAATACATTTCACTCACCATAACTCATGTTTTTAAATATGAAATATGAAAGTCCCTTTTGCCAAGATGACACTTGGATATTGTAAAATGCCCCTTTCACATCACCCGACTCACAAGTACCTTATAACAGTTAGCCTTATAGTGTAGTTGAAGGTTTTAAACCTTTTCTTAAAATGTGACGAGAAGTGGCTATTGATTTTTTAATTAGTAGTAGTGATGTAAAGCAGCACGAATTAAATTAAAAAATCAGTAAATGAATAAACTGATTAAAATGTGATTATTAAAACACTTTCAAGGTAGCAGCATAAGGAAAATGTGATGATTATAACAATGGGGATCATCATTTAATTATTAGGCCTTTCGCAGTTGGCATTTTCAATGGGTCATATTTCTTCAAAACGCCCGCGGCGCCTTTGGGGGGCTTTTTGGGAAATTTGGCCTTCAAAAAGTCTCTCGGCCTTAAGTGGCCAGGGATTAAGGAGCATTTTAAAGGAGTTCCACTACGTATGGTCTTACATGTTTAAAACTTTAAGTACACGATGGCCACGTCACTTTTTTTTTCCTAAACAAACTTTACAATGTTATTGCTATTTTTTTTTACTTTTAAGTAAAGATTATTTAAATTTAAACATTTAAATAAGAAAATCAACAATAACATAAAACTTATGATGCAGATAAAAAAGGATTGACATTATACTCTCAATCCTCATGGAGATTCATAGAGCCCCATTAATTAGTTCTATAAACTTCCATTTACAAAAACAACCGGAAAGAACATTAAAAACCTTCTCAGGTTGAAATAAGAAAAAGAAGTAAAAGTTCTTGTTCTATAGACAACCAGAGGGAAATTGAGGGCCATATGACTCTCCTTCGACGTTCCAGCAAGATGACACCGCCCGTCCTTGTTCTCGCCCGTGATAAGCCAAGTTAATGTCCACGAGTTTAATCCCTTCACAAGGCACGGTTTTGCTACATTGGATCTTTACTGCAATCTTAGAACTCGACTTACCACGCACTTTTCTAAATGTCACGTTTTTTATTTGAACATTTGATTGTGCCTGAAAACACGAATGTTAAAATAAATTATCAATTATGTTATAAACACGAGATATTCTAATAGGTGGAGAGTTACCTTATAATTGCAAGGGGCCCTTGGACAATATTGTTGGTCAATAAAAATCGGGTTATTCACGTTAACCATGGTTATGTCATCAAACATAATATCCGAAGCAAGGCTAGGATTAGAGGGTGCTCATGTTTTAATCCGAAGTCCATTTTGGGTCCCGTATAATGTTGAGTTACGTATAGTTATACCGGTTACAAACTCTTCGTTGTGGGACCAACCCAAGCTACCAATGCTAAACCCGTGTCCTGGCCCACAATGCACTCCTGTCACTATGATATCGTGACTACCCGCTAGAATTGACACACAATCATCACCGGTCATTATGGTAGAGTCTTGGATTCGGATTTGCTGTGAGCCACCGATGTGGATACCATCGGTGTTCGGGCTATCCTCGGGGGCACTAATCCGAATATTGGACATGTTCAAGTTGCGGCACGCAAAAATGTTGAAATGAGCATTCTTGCTGTTGATTGACCGAATGTGGCTTATTCTTGAATTGGTAACAAAATCAAGCCGCATGGTCTAATTCCAATTAAGAAACAATATAGCAATTAAAACAAATATATATGTCTGAAAATATACAAAACTAAAATTTTAATATTTATTAGAGCATTCACATCTTACTCTTTATAATCTTTAAATATATGAAAAATATGGATAAAGATTAAGAAACTCGTCTCCTTCTTTATTTATATTTATTTACATATATAATTTTTTCATAGTTGAATAATGATTTTGTTATATGTATTAACTTATAATTTGTTATACTTTTTTGTGAATGAAATAAACAGTAATAATTGTAAAAGAATCATAGAACATGTATCATTTAATTAAGGTCATATTTGGGATTGAGTTTGAAAACTGTTTATTGTCTTATTGAGTTTTTCAAAAAGCTATTTTGAAAAGCTCGGATTATAGACTTTTAGAAAACTGTTTTTTAACTCTTTTAAAAAACTAAATAAAAAGAATTTTTGTGATTGTCAAGCACCATTTAACTTATTGGTCTTTTAAAAAATCGAATAGGTCAATAAGTTGTTTTTAAACTCAATCCCAGATATGCTCTAAATATAGATAAAATAAAAAATGAGATACGGGTACACATCTTTTATGAAGTGAATAAAATTTAAGGAAAAAATTATGGACTTACAACTGGAAGAGTCTTGCAACGAGAATTGCGGTTACAGTCATTGTAATGCCAAGCAGCACCGCCGTGACCAAGCAACGAACCACCGCCTCCGATCGTCAGTTGATCGATATATTTAAAAGTAATCCAATGATCAACAAAAAAGTTCATTGGATTATTTGAAGCTTCTTACGAACCCCTTATAATAAACTCCATAGGTTCCCTACACGGACCAATGAACATAACCGCATCAAGCATATACGTCCCTCTCGGGACCACAACCCTACCTCCACCACTATGACTACACGCATTATTTCATGCTGAAATGAACGCCTAGTAAAACCTGAATAAAATATTCATAAATATTTAAGAGTAGAATAATAGTTGTTCAAAAATAAAAAAAAATGACTAGAAGAATGTACCTTGGTGTTATCGGTGATTCGGTGAGAAACTGCACCGAAACGTAAGACGTTGAACGTTGGTGGGATCAGATTTTTGTATGCGGCGCTAGCGACTGATAGCAGCAAGGGAATGAGAATGGGATGGATGAAGATGAAGGAGGGCTTCATTTTGTATTGGTTGTTTTTTGATTGTGTATCTCAAATAGAGGTGTTCAAAAAAACCGGTTACGGAACCGGTTTGGCCGGTTCAACCGGAAACCGGTTTTTTAAAAACCGGTTTTTTTAAAAACCGGTTTGACCGGTTTACGTATCGGTTATACGTTTTGGAGCCAAAACCGGTTTTATAACCGGTTTTTTTTTATAACCGGTTTTTTTTAATAACCGGTTATTAAAAAACCGGTTAACCGGTTTTTAAAATAACCGGTTTATTACCGTTATTAAAAAAACCGGTTAACCGGTTTTTTAATAACCGGTTAACCGGTTAAACCGGTTTTCGAACGTTACCAAACGGCTTTATAGCCGTTTTTTTTTTTTTTTTTGACCGTTTTTTAGCCGTTTTTTTTTTTGTTTTTTTACCATTTTACCCCCACAAACATCTATATATAGTTTAGGTTGGGTATTGGTTAGATCACACTTGATTATACAACTCCAAACGCTCTAAACGTTTATTTCATACGCGATTATACAACTCCAAACGCTCTTCTTTCGTAGTCGTTTATTTCATACTCGAGTATACCACTCTTAATTCGTAGTCGATTATCATGGCCTCCCAAAGTGCTGCTTCATCGGTCAACATGGGTGCCTCGAACACGGGAGAAACCGTCGTTCGGGTCATCCCCACGAAACGAAACCAAGATATTTGGCAACATTTCGACCTATGCGAAATGTCTAACGGAACCCAAAAAGCTAGATGCAAACATTGTTTGAAGTTTTATAACAAAGAAGCAAACTCCAGTTTAAGAGCTCATGTAGAAAAGCCCTCTTGCAAGGTCTTGAAGGACGAATCCGGAAGTAGTTCGCAGCCGGAGATGACGAATCAAGGAACGGTGTTTACGTACGACCTTGAAGCGGTACGTCAACAGTTTGGCAACTTTGTGATTCAACAATCACTTCCTTTCAACCACTTCGACAACCCTCAATTCACGGAGATGATGCAAAAGTATGTTCAACCACGCTACCAACACGTAAGTCGTTCGACCCTTAGAAGAGATTGTCTTAAAGCATGGAAAAACGCTAAATCCGAACTAATTTCATACTTTTCAAACTTACAAACTGGTGTGAACTTAACAACGGATGTGTGGTCGGTACCTAATGGTTCGCCCGACTCATACATTTGTGTGACGGCTCATTGGGTTGACCCCCGGTCGTGGCAAATGATGAAACGAACCGTTGCGTTTCAATTGTTTGATTACCCGCACACGGGTAGAAATATTTTTAAACTCTTGGATAAAGTCATTCGACAATACAAGATTGAAGATAAAATCTTTTCAATATCGTTTGATAACGCGTCCAACAATACGGCCGCGGTTGGCCATTTAAAATTAAAGTATAAACCTATCTGTGATGGAGCGTTTTTTCATAGCCGATGCATTGCACATATTATCAACTTGGCCGTGCAAGATGGGTTAAACGTGATCGAAACGCAAAGAAACAATTTTAAAAGAATGTTACGAGATGTTTTTAGCAACAATTCAACATTTTCAAGATACAAAAAATTTTGTGAAGAAGCTAACTGTCAATGGTTGGGGCCTAATTGGGATTGTCCAACAAGATGGAACTCGACTTGTGAAATGTTTGAGAAAGCCATCCAACAAAAACAATCGTTAATTGCGTTTCATCAAATTTTGTCAAATAGGGGTAAATGTGCACCGTACGATCCTAGAAACTGGTTATTGATTGAGATCGTTACGGAGGTTCTTCAAATTTTTAAATCTTGCACAACTAGTTTATCCGGGGTTTACTATCCAACAAGCCCCATTGCTTTACCAAAAATTGCTGTCATGTGCACAAAGTTGACTGAAATTCATTGTAGGGGTGCACCTTATTTTGATATGGGTGCAAAAATGAAAGAAAAATTTAGAAAATATTTTCAACAACTACCCGCTGTTTTGACCTGTGCGGCTGCGTTAAACCCTTGCATCAATGTTGGTGGTGTTGAAGCTTTAATAGAAAAAATTTGTGATGAGCTAGAGTTAAACGACGATCAAAACCCCCATTATAACCAAACTTTAAAGAATGCTTTCAACACCACCTTGGCAAACATGTATGATGTTTACCTTACAAAACACGGGTCGTCTTCCCAAATTCATGACTCGTTAAGAGCTGTTGCCCAATCCCAATCCCAAACCGACCTTGAAATGGGGATGTACTACATGATTTGGGAAGACGCCGGTAAACGTCAAAGGGTAAACACCCCAAGCAGTGAACTTGGAAGGTATGGTGGTACCAACTTTGTGAAACACATGACTCCGGATGAATTTAGAAGTCTTGATATGCTGGCTTGGTGGAGAGGTAAGGAGGATGAGTTTCCGATCCTCGCCGCCATGGCCAAAGATTTACTAACGGTCCAAGCTTCCACGGTAGCTTCGGAGTCTGCTTTTTCTGTTTCTGGCAGGGTTATATCGATTAGGAGGACTCGACTCACTCCACCAGCTGTAGAGATGTCGATTTGCTACAAGGATTACTTGGACTCTTTAGATAGGGCACAACATCAACGCTCACTCGAGGGGGAAATGGAGTATGAGGCGGCCTTGTATGAAGACGAGGTCAATCAAGGACACACTCAACCAATGACCGATGAAGAAGCCGCGTACGACGATTACCTAAGGAATAGCTCGGGATCGGGTAGCGAAGAAAATGAGTAACAAACATCAACTTGTTAATGTAATCGTGTCTAAGCATTCTTTAATGTTTGTATTTTTGAGTTACGAATATGCGATAACGATTTAATGTTTGTATTTTTAATGTAAAAGCTATAAATGAAAGTTATGTGTTTTTAATCTTCCAAGCAAAGAATGCTAACAACGAAACCCTAAACCCTAAACCCTAAAGCAAAAAAAAAAAAAAAAAAAAAAAAAAAAAAAAAAAAAAAAAAAAAAAAAACCGGTTAACCGGTTAGACCGGTTATTAAAAACCGGTTGTAAAAAAACCGGTTTAATAACCGGTTCTAACCGGTTTCTAAACCGGTCCAAACCGGTTTGGCCGGTTTGAGTTTTCATTGACAAAAACCGGTTAATAACCGGTCCGGTTATTAACCGAACCGGTTTTTTTCTGGATAAAAAAAACCGGTCCGGTTAATCCAGAAAAAAACCGGTTCGGTTAATAACCGAACCGGTTTTTTCAAAAAAACCGATTTGTGCACCTCTAATCTCAAAGCACCCTTTATATAGAGAATTATGTAAAGTTGAACTATGTAATTGCGTAATTTTAGAATTTATTTGATCTTGTCATTGATTTCCTCAATGTTATTAAATATGCAATATTATACATAATAATTATTATGGATTTTTATGTCTACTTTACTTTGTTATAATGCATAATATTCATACGTTATGTTATATTGCATAATTAGGTATATATTACGTATTACATATTTGAGCATGCAACAAATTATAAACAATACAAAGTTAGACAACATATGTAAGATTATATATGCATTTTAGAGAGTAGTTTTATATTTATATTATGAATTCGTGGTATCGTGGATTAATTATTGTTTGTCGTTATATTATTCAACACGATTTTACGTTATACGTGTGATGAATATGAAATATACGAAGACAGGAGACAACAAATACGAGATCAATAAATGTGTTAAAACATATTTTTCTTTAAAATTTATCTTATAAAATTTGTATCATTTTGATTAATTTACATCACATAAAGCATTTAAGTTATTGCAATATTTATTTTTAAATGATATTAAAATGTTGTATATTTGTTACCAAAAAGTTTTATTTAATTTCTTAAATATATATTTGTTACCAAAAAGTTTTGTTTAATTTCTTAAATAGATTATGTTTGACTAATTCAAATGGAAATAAATCATTTGAGTTACTGCAAATTTTATTTGTGGAAAATAATAAGATGCTCGAGATTTTTTTAACTAAAAAGGTAAAAAGTAAAAAAAGTAAATATGTATTGCATGCTAATTAATGGTGTTGTTTTGTTATCCTTAAACTAAGCTTTTTCAAGAATACCGAAGGACCTTTTCTTTAATTGCATATTATCTTCAAGACTTCTCTTTTTTTTATTGTTATTTTTTTTCCGTAACAATTTACTCAAGGATGGTCAACCCAAGTAATTAATTAATTAATTAATTAAATGTTTTCTTCCGTTCTACAAGTTAAATCTCAGTTTTAAAATAGATATATTAAACACACGCTAAAGTAGATTATTATGTTCATAAGTGTTACAAATCACAATCTACTTGTTAGACAAATAATGAAAAAAAATCATTCAACTATGTTATAACACAATTGATAAAATGGTTTTCACTCATAACCCATGGATAACTACGATGAACGAAATAAGAGATTAAGAATTAAAAGGGGAAATTAGGCTAGGAGTGAATGTAGGCTTGAACGAAATAAGAGATTAAGAATTAGGATGAAAAATTAGGCTAGGTGCCTAGGAGTGGATGTAGGTTTGACACAAGCCTCAACAGTTTTTTTTATTAGTAGCGTAGGATTTTGAAGCTTTTCATTTTCATGTCCAACCAAACAAAAATTATTTTAGAATAAAAATTAATTTCTTGGTTATGCATATTCAAAAATTTAATAATGATGTAGTAAGTAATTTATTTACTTTTTTAAACGACAAAATGTTATACAATAAAGGGTTTAAAAAAACAAACTGATGCACAATAAAAAGTTTAGATTTTTGACATATTATTTCACACCTTAACCATTTAAGAGCATTCTCATTCAATCCCCTATCCATGTGAAGGATGTTTTTATAATTTCAAAGGTGATTTAGGTTGTTGTGAGTGAAAAGTTTTTATCTTTAAGAAAATGTAGTGATTTTTCTGTGTATTTGAAAAACTAATATTCACCCCTTATAATTTTTAATATATTTTGAAGGTGGTTATAAGTGAAGGAAATAGAAATTGTAATAATAAATGTATAAAAGTATTATTTAATTGAAAAAAAAAATGTAATGTTATTTTATGTAATTTTGAATTTAAAGATAGAGAATATGATAGGAATGCTCCTACCACCATACCAAAAAAAAAAGGAACGGCATAATGTATTACATACTTTACAAATAATAATATGCATATGGAGAATGACATATATATATATATATATATATATATATATATATATATATATATATATAAAAGATGCCACTCAAGTATGTAGCATTTTGGTGTAATATCTGTTTTGGTTATGTATTAATGTGTCTAGCATCTTGCTAGTTTTAATTAAATTATTTTATTAGTCGTTCAAAGAAAAAAAAATCAATGTTTTCATTCATATTCGATCAATAACTAAAAACTATTTTATAAGTCATCATTATACATACATAGACACTTTCCTTGATACTAAATTTAATAAAAATAAAATTGGGTAACAAAGATTCAAAGATGGAACTAGCTCTATCATAAACGAGACTTCTCACAAAGAATTAGCCTTTGGTAACAAAGATGATAGTCTAATCCTATTAAAAGGTACTTTTGAGAAATAGATTTTTCTAACAAATTTTGTTTTTTATGGAATTTGGTTTCTTATCACTTGGAAAGACAGTCTTATCCAAGTCTAATACCATTCGACATATGGTGTTTAGGTGTTTATCTCAACCAAAGTTATGCAAGTTTACGTCCTATAAAGTAAGGATTAGATGAATTTCAGAAGCCAAATGATTTGTAGCCCAATGGTGTCACATCCCAACCTAAGGCGAAAAATGCCGAGGAGCTAACTGATTGCTCACAACTCACAATGTACTATCATGCAATAATTAAAAATGACAATATCTATATTTAATTATTATTTCAAATAAAGCAAATACAAAGTACGTAATTCATATAAACAAGATAATTCAAAATCTAAGTTATACCAAGTCTTGATTTAGTCTTGAATACGTTTCTTCTAACATAAGCTTTTACTTGAATTGTTTTTAACCTGTTAAGTGGTTGCTAATTCAAATCAATTGCTAGTGTGATCAGCACCCCAAACTATTACTGCACACTAACCACTTATTCCTCGTGGTTTGACACCCTTCTTACCCTAACAAGTTTAAGGTAAATAGGACACTATTTTAATCTTATTTTTGATTAGACCACAACATCTCAATCAATACTATACAAACCAAAGCTAGGGCTTTGAGCCTCTAAATTTTTTTACCTCAGTTTTATTAAAAATTTATGTCATAAATGTGTGTGTATGTGTGCATAATTATTAAGTTGATCAAATAAGCAATTGCCAATGCTCTAGTGTAGTGGCAGTGAGAAAATACTACGCTTGTGTTCAGGTTGAGTAATAGATCTCTAGACCAGGGCTCGAGTCTCTTGTTTTACTCAATTTTTGTTCTTTTGGATCTTTTGTTTTAGTTTTATGACTTTATCGTATATTTTTTCAGATACATTTATTTTTCTAAAAAAGAATTCAATCAATAATTTTTTATTAGCATTTCATTTATCTTAAAATAAAAATTAGGAACTAAAATTCCAATATTATCTAGTTTTATTATCAGTTTTCCAATTACATTTACTTTTCTAAAAAAATAATATAAAAAGGAATTCAATCAATATCTTATTTACTACTTACATTTCATTTTTCTTGACAAAAAGATTAATAAAATAAACTAAATATACAATTGTTTCCAATTGTAGCAATTAAAGGATTAAAATTCTACATCATATTAGTTAAGATGTTCATTCTTGTTTCTCAAAAAACAGGAAATATATTAACATTATAATTGTAAATGTTCGTGATGAAAATGTCAATCATGTGTTGTTGTCCCCAAAATGATATTCAATATCTCAAATTAAGTTACTTTCATGTCGTACGTGTTTCAATACATTTTTATTTTTGTTGGATTTTTTAATAAACAAATCTAATATTAACATTTATTAATTAGCTTATGTTATGAAATAAATTTCTTAGGCTTATTCATTTATTAATTAGCTTATGAAAATAAATTTGAAAACAACTAATCTATTTTTGTTTAAAAAGGGTCTCGTATTTCTTATTTGCTTTAGGCCACTATAATGGTTGGGGCGAACTTGACTATTTCCTTTGCATATTTAAGGTTTTATTTTTTTGTTTTTTTTGAATGATGACTCACACACCTATTTTCATTTACTTAAAATAACTTATACCATAATGCCAGAATTTAGACTCTGACTTTATTCGTAAAAGATACAAGGGTACCCAAGATATAATCGTTAAAACTAATAAAAGTGTTCATTGTAATCAAATACGTTGAATAAATCGAACCTATTGTAAACCAACAATATATATGAAGATTTACATGTTGGATGGTATCATTTATTAAGAAAATGAAGATTTAAAAATTATAAAACTATATTTTAAGATAAGACATAATTTCATTCTTTATCTAAAGGCAAATTTCTTTTTGCTTCTGGAGACTTGAGCGTAGGATTTTTAATGTTTTGTCTCTACTACTAGGCCTTTAATGAGTTTTAATATTTAGAATTAATATTCGATATTAATTATGAAAGAAATGCGGAAACAAAAAAACCAACTGCAAGAGAAGTTAACCTGTGACAATCCAGATTACTTATTTATTATATCTAAGGGTAATAGTAGTATTCATCATTTATAAAACAACATATCAACAACAAATTTTACATCCCAACAAATACATATTAAGGGGTTGTTTGATAGCATCTTAATAAGATACTACATTTGAATTAGTTAAAGATATAATGTGTTTGATTTATTAAAAAGACAGATCTTAATGATACA
Organism: Bidens hawaiensis; assembly: GCF_021521415.1. Lineage (NCBI taxonomy): Eukaryota > Viridiplantae > Streptophyta > Magnoliopsida > Asterales > Asteraceae > Bidens > Bidens hawaiensis. The sequence goes on along the minus strand of NW_027492966.1, from coordinate 155,659 downwards.
TGCTACATATTAATGGTCTAGTTTCATATACATGCTAAATGATTCAGAAGCTACCTCTTAATCAGTCAAACATCTTAATGATTGGCACAAATTTTGATTCATAGACATTATAAACGATTCAACGGCTACCTCTTAATCAGTCCATGAAACATCTTAATGGTTAAGTTTCATAGACATGTACCTTTTAATCAACCAGACATCTTAATGATTCAGTACAAGATTTGATTCGTAGACATTGTGAATGATTTATCGGCTACCTCTTAATCAATCCATGAAGCATCTTAATGGTTAAGGTTCATAGACATTCTAAATGATTCAGAGACTACCTCTTAATCAGTCAGACACCTTAATGATCCAACACAAGATTTACAAACAGCCTCTTAGTGTAATTTCACTCCTAACGATGGAATGCATATAATCGGATGAGTCAGTGACCCGTCAATGAATCAAATTTCTATTAAAAAAATTATCTATAAACTTGCTAATAATGAAATTTTTTTTGTTAAAATATGTGTAAATGTTATTGAGCCACATCAACCAATACATGTCACGATCAATATCTTAATTTTCATGAAATATACACATACATATCTCCATCCAAACTTGTTCACAATATGTACAAGGTCTATTTCACAGTATAGATGTGCATTAATGAGAAAGATCCTTGATATTTTGCTTTTGGGTAAAGTTAATCTTCTTGATTAATCTAAAAGATCATTTAAATTAAAACTGACATAATTATCAAAATAAAAATACTAATAATAAGATCCTCTCACGTTTTTTTTTAATTCCCTCACGTGAAAAGTAGACGCATTATTTAAAATAAAAGGGTGTCGTTTGCTTGATATAATGGGATAAAAACGACGAGAGACAATCTCAGTCTTGAACATTTAAGGTCTGTTTAGTTCAAAGAAATCCTTGGAAATAAAATTAGAATAGGAAAACATTCATTTCAAAAACATGTTTGGTTAGTAGAAGATGAAATTTGAATACATTGGAAACTTTTGCTTCTGGATCAAACATTAGAGAGAATAAAAATATTTCATCAACCTGTAACCTTTTGTTTTATATATATTTTTATATTTATATAACACTACAAACAGATTAATAAGTAAGAAATATATTTTATAATTTATATAATACAACATGGTTTTTTCGAGTAGATTGATAACCTATTAAAGATTATAACATGATTTTTTAATTACTATGGGGTTTGTTGTACATTATTCGTTTATAATATTTATATATTTTTTAGATTTTTATTTTATTTATTATACAGAAGTTATTAATATACTTAGCATTTGATGATGAAAAAGTTTCACAAATAAATAAGATGTTATAACCTAGTTTAAAAGCTATTTGGGTTTGGTGAGACTAATGACCCGTTTATTTTATTTTACTATAAAATTGTTTTTAATTATAAATAATATATATATATATATATATTTAAAGAAATCATATATTAATTTTTAGTATATCCCTATATAAAGGATTTTTTATTTCAAATATTTGGTAAGATTAATTTTTAATTTAATGAGATGTTATAACCCGTTTAAGGAATATCTGGGTTTGTTGAGACCCATACTCATGAATTCGGGTCAAATGCATGAGAAACCTTCATTTACAAATAATGCAATTTGATGGCTTAAGAAAACGTAAGGAGCAATCAAATAGTTTTTAAAGGTTTCGTTTATTATAGATATTTATTAATAACTTATTGTGATTTATGAGCGAAAAACGAAAGTAATTATTATGAAAAAAATATCCAAAAGAATCAACATTTAGAATCTATAATATATATAAACGAAGACATAAAAATCCTACGTGTCGCGATGTGGTCGCTCCCCCCTTTTTTTGGAGTCACCAGATTTGCTTGATTTTTAAATGGAGACTTCTCATGCATTTGACCCGAATTCATGGGTATGGGTCTTACCAAACCCAGATATTCCATAAACGGGTTATAACATCTCATGAAATTAAAAATTATTCTCACCAAATTATTGATGTAAAAATCCTATAAAATAGGATATAATAAAAATTAATATCTTAGTTATTCTAAAAAAAGATATATATATTATTTAAATTAAAAAACCAATTTGATAGTAAAAAAAATAAACGGGTCATTAACTTTCATAAATATTATTTATAATTAAAAAACCAATTTTATAGTAAAAAGAATAAACGGGTCTTGGGTATCATCAAAACCATATAGCTTTTAAACCGGGTTATAACATCTCATTTATTTGTGAAACAATTTATCATCAAACTATAAGTATATTATTAACTTTCATACAATAAAAAAATATAAATTCAAAAAATAAATAAATATTAGAATAAACAATATAAAACAACTCCCGTAATACGGAGGATAAAATGTAGAAAGTAAATAAAATAATAAAATGTTGGAAAAAAGTTATTATTATAATAAATTATAGTCCATAAAAAACTGAGTCAAATTATTCTATGTGTCAAACACATATTTTTAAGAGTCACACAAAAAACCTTTAAAAAATTAATAAAAAAATCATAACTCAAAAGTAAAAACACAAAAATGTTTTTATCGTCTTTCTCGTTCTAAAAAAAATAATGGTGAGTGAAAAAGATCATTTTCTCCTTTTGTTTATCATTGTGTTATTTTCGTCATTTATTGTGTCTTTTTTTCTTGACATTGTGCCTTTTTTTCTTTAGAGAAATCTGTAATTTGCCTCCCTGGGTTATATCATCGCTGTATGAAATAACCATTGAAAAAGAATTTGTGAATGTTGAGCCACTGTGTTTCTCCGGCGGGTCAGTTTGTGCCCTTGCCGTCAGTTGACTGACAAAAAAGGTTGAAATGACCATTTTACCCATGAGCTTATAATTAAATCAAAAATTTCTTTCAAATTGTGTAGCAGCCGGGGTTCGAACCCCCAACTTTTCGGTTAACAACAAACAAAACTTACCGTTTGAACTGAACAAATGTTTGTTTATACTTATACTATATGAAATATATATTCCTTCTTTTCATTAAAGAATTTCTCATCCTCATCATCAATTTCTTCCTATATCCATTTTCCATATCTTTATCCTCATAATCATCATATATATCATTATAATCATCATATCTATATCATTAAAATCATCATATTTTTAAACTTTTCACCCGAAACGAACCGTTTTTTACTAAACTTTTCGCCCGAAAATAACCAAACGAGCAGTTTTTTTAGTAAACTTTCCACCTGAAAACAATGAAATGCGCCATTTTTTAGTAAACTTTTCACCCGAAAACACAACGAAACGCGCCGTTTTTAGTAAACTTTTCGCCCGAAAACAACCAAACGGGCCGTTTTTTTAGTAAACTTTTCGCCAGAAAAGAACGAAACGCGTTGTTTTTTAGTAAACTTTTCGCCCGAAAACAACCAAACGGGCCGTTTTTTAGTAAACTTTTCGCCCGAAAAGAACGAAACGCGCCGTTTTCTAGTAAACTTTTCGCCCGAAAACAAACAAACGGGCCGTTTTTTAGTAAATTTTTCTCCCGAAAACAACCAAACGCTCCGTTTTTTAGTAAACTTTTCACCTGAAAACAACGAAACAAGTAAACTTTTCGCCCGAAAACAAACAAACGGGCCGTTTTTTAGTAAACTTTTCGCCCGAAAACAACCAAACGCACCGTTTTTTAGTAAACTTTTCACCCGAAAACAACGAAACGCGCCGTTTTTTAGTAAACCTTTCACCCGAAAACAACAAAACGCGCCGTTTTTTAGTAAACATTTCACTCGAAAACAACGAAATGCGCCGTTTTTTAGTAAACTTTTTGCCCGAAAACAAACGAAACGCGCCGTTTTTTAGTAAAATTTTAACTCGAAAACAACGAAACGCGCCGTTTTTTAGTAAACTTTTCGCTCGAAAACAACCAAACGGGCCGTTTTTTAGTAAACTTTTCGCCCGAAAACAACGAAACGCGCCGTTTTTAGTAAACTTTTCGCCCGAAAACAACGAAACGCGCCGTTTTTAGTAAACTTTTCACCCGAAAACAAACAAACGCGCCGTTTTTTAGTAAACTTTTCACCCGAAAACAACTACACGAACCGTTTTTTAGTAAACTTTTCACCCGAACCGACCCCGAAAACAAACATATTTTTTGTAAACTTTTCACACGAAAACAACCGAACGAACCATTTTTTGTAAACTTTCCACCCGAAACGACCCCGAAAACAACCAAAACGAACAGTTTTTTAGTAAACATTTTACCCTAAAACAATCAAACAAATCATTTTCTTATAAACTCTTCACCGGAAAAACGAGATAGCCGGAATCCATGGCGGCGGTATGATGGCCGGAAAAACGTGATGGCTGGAATCCATGGCGACGGTGGTTGCCGTGGCGGCGGCGTGGTGCCGAAGGTTAGGGGTTTTGATCGGAATGATTTATGGGTGCGGTGGTTGAATTATTGAAGCGATTGGTGGTGAGATTTGAGAGATTTGAGGGTTTGAGTGATGAAATCTAGGGGTTGAGGAACAAGTATGTTTGAGGTTGATGATTTGAAGATGAGCTGATGATGAAAATGATGATGATCTGCTGCTGTTGTTGTTAGCTGATGATGAAGATGAGTATTATTATTTTTAATATTATTGTTATTATTATTATATTATTACTATTATTATATTTATAATTTATTAGAAGAAGATTACTAAAATACCCTTAATATGTTGGTATTATTACTAAAATACCAACAGTCAACTGATGGTCAACTGACGGCAGAGGTCAGAAGAACCCGCCGGAGAAACACAGTGGCGCAACATTCGCAAATTCTTTTTCAGTGGCTATTCCATCCAGCGACGATATAACCCAGGGAGGCAAATTGCATATTTCTCTTTTCTTTATATTGTGTTATATTGCTTAACATTATGCTATATTTTTTCGGCATTATGTTATATTTTGCGATCTATTGTGTCTTTTTTTAGTTATATTTGTGTCTTTTGTTCATTTTCGTCATTGTGTCTTTGATCTCGGCATTGTGTCTTTCCGTCGATTATTTATTTATTATTATATTTTTTTGAACGACAATGATGGTGGAAACATTTTAATTTTTTTTTTAATTTTTCGTGTTTTATCTATATTTGAGTTATGATTTTTATTTTTGAATTTATTTTTAAGAGATTTTCTATGTGGTTACAAATATTTCTCACACTTCTCATTGTTGTCTCCCTTTAAATTTTAACTTACCTAAAAAAACTATAACTACTCAATAAGACACTAATTTTTTTGGGAGGAAATTCTCAAAATAGTCCTTTGGATGAGAGAGAACTTTAAAATAGTCTAAAAGTTGTTGAAATTACAATTTTAGTCCAACCAAAATCATCTTCTTTGACGCATTTGGAATCGTGCCGCCAGATTTTGTTAACCAATGAGGTACTGCCACGCATAAGAGCAACCACATTTTTAAGTTAAAAAATCTGTCTGGGCCGTTATTTTTTAATCCAAATTCATCTCTTCAAAAACCATAGTTTTCCACTGAAATGTATCTGGCCCGTGAGTTTTCAAAAAAAGATGAAATTTGTATTTTATTTAAATTCATCTCCTCGGATGCATTTCCAATGAATTTAATCTCCTCATATGATTTTCAATAAAGTTTGAAAAAACCGATAATTTGTTTCTTGACTTTGTCCTGTTATATTTTCTCCCCTTCTATTAGTTGTCCGGTCATTCCTTCTCTTTATCATGAATTTACAACATAAATCTCAAGTACATCAAAGAAATTTAAGAGAGGTGATCGGATTGAAGTTGTTGATATGTGTTCTAGGTTCCTCGGTTCGTTTTATGATGGAAGCATAGTGTCACAGACTCACGGGTTGAGAAGAAGAACTACATCGTTCAATTCTGTACCCTGCTTGAAGCTGATCATTCGGGTTTTTAAGAGAGTTTGTGAAGGCCGATAAAATAAGGCCAAAACCTGCTAATGTTATTGCTACCGACTTTGTTCTCGATGAGAAGGTGGATGCTTTTGCAAACGACGGTTGGTGAGTTGGTTGACACCTAAAAGTCTGGAGCAAGTTTCATTATGTTAAGTAAATGAGAAGAACAGAACAAATAGTCGCCATGAATGTAGAACTTATCAAAATTTGGAGACCAACAATTAGAATATGATTTTTGCAATTGCCAAAACGTTTGGGCCGGGAAATTGGTGTTACTTGGGAATACACAAGTTGATGAATCCATTTATGGGTTTTGAACTTGAATCTTCAAGATCATGTAAGAGTAAACCAATGTTATGAATCAAAAGAGAAGAAACTTAATTAGGTTAGTGTCTAGAATCAAGTATTTGTTTAGCTGAGTAAGAGCAACCACAAATAACCTCATTCAAGTTTCATCATTTAGTTGAATGTTCGAATCTACTTTCCCTTTGAAGGTATGAATGTTATTTTATTATGTAGGGGCGTTTACATATATCCCATTCCTAAATTCATTTATTACATATTTATCCAACCCTTAAATATCAATTACATATATCCCATTCCTAAACCACATATATTACATATATCCCCATTTCATTAAAATTAACTAACTAAATGACTATTTTACCCTTAATGAATTAACTAATTAACTATTTACATATATCCCCTTCTTATAACATCAATTACATATCTCCCCAATTTCAACCCAAACTGAGATGGTGTTAAGACGGAGATATCAAATGCTAGGGGCGTTCATAGTTCGTTATAAAACCGTAGCGAACTCTTTGGTTTACGATTGATATAAAAAACCAGACCGAACCAAAATAATTGTTTATATCGAAAAACGAACTTAACTTTCGATTTGTGGGTTTTAAAATTTTAACTCGAAGCGAACGGTTTGGTTTACGGTTTATATCGAAAACCGAACCGAGCTGTAAGAATAGTATATATTTTGTTTTTATCGATATTTATATTTTTACATATAAACTATAAAAACGCTAACTTTTGATAGAAGTTGACCGTAACCTACTGCTAATTCAACTTCAAACAATTTGTTGAATTTCTTCCAGGATAGATATAAACCACAGGTTAACAATAATTATCATTAATAATAATTAACATTAATAATAACTAATTCACTTTTGATTTGTTTGAATTTATTCACATATTTTAGGCTGGCAACGACATCTTTTTGAATTTATCCACACTTTTTCCCGGATTGTTGACAAGCAGTGTATTCAAAATTGACTTACATGATGTGTGCAGCAAACACGTCGGCTAGTGTGTACTGTATTCGAAATCCACTTATGTGATGTTTGCAGCGTTCAATTTGAGTTTGCGGGGTATCTAGGGTTTGTGAAGCTGAAAGCGAACCATGATAATCGTATGTGTGTAGTATCATTTGATAGGAATTAGAAAAGGGTAATTGGGTAATTTGATTTTGAGAAGGGGAAATATGTAATTTAACTTTAATAGTTGGGTAAATATGTAATAAGGCTTCTTAAGGAGGGAATATATGTAAAAATCCCTATTATGTAAGATCTCTTGAAGAACTTTAAGCTTTTTTTACGGATGCTTCCTGAACCAATTCTCGTTTTTCTCTTATTTGTCCTCCATCACTATAATGCAACATCTTTCCCTTGCACCTTCCTACACCCAACTTACATCTTTTATTCCCCGAGTTTAGGTGGCATTATTGCTGTACTTGCTCACCATTTCTATCACCCTTCATTTACCATTTCTAGCATTACCATAATCATAAGAGAATAAACTTAATTAGGTTAGTGTCTACAAGCTGGTATTTGTTTAGTTGATTAAGAGCAACTGCAAGTAACCTCATTCAAGTTTTCATCATTTAGTTGAAGGTATGAATCTACTTTTTCTTTGAAGATATGAATGTTATTTTATTATGTAAAATCTCTTGAAGACCTTCAAGCTTTTTTTTTTACCCGGACGCTTGCTGAACCAATTCTCATTTTTCTCTTATTTAACCGATTTCTCCTTCACCTTCCTACACCAAACTTACACCTTTTATGCCCTAAGTTAAGATGACATTGTTGCTGAACTTGCTCACCATTTCTATCACCCTTCTTTTACCATTTCTATCTTTACCATAATCATAAGAGAAGAAGCTTAACTAGGTTAGTGTCTAGAATTTAGTATTTATTTAGATGAGCAAGAGCAACCACAAGTAACCTCATTCAAGTTTCATCATTTAGTTGAATGTATGAATCTACTTTGTCTTTGAAGATATGAATGTCATTTTATTATGTAAGATCTCTTGAAGACCTTTAAGCTTCTTTTTTTTTCCGGATGCTTGCTGAATCAATTCTCATTTTTCTCTTATTTGTCCTCTATAACTATAATGCAACCTATTTCCACTGCACCTAACTTACACCTTTATGCCCTGTGTTGTGGTGGCATTTTTTGCAGAACTTGCTCATCATTTCTATCACCCTTTTTTTTTACCATTTCTACCATTACCATAATCATAAGAGAAAAAACTTAACTAGGTTAGTGTCTAGAAGCTAGTATTTGTTACTTGAGCAAGAGCAACCACAAGTAACCTCATTCGAATTTAATCATTTAGTAGAAGGTATGAATCTACTTTTTCTTTGAAGGTATGAATGTGATTTTATTATGTAAAATCTTTTGAAGACCTTGAAGCTTTTTTTTTTCGGATGCTTGCTGAACCAATACTTATTTTTCTCTTATTTTCCCTCCATCACTTTAATGCAACTTGTTTCCCCTGCACATTCTTACACCCAACTTTCACCTTTTATGCCCTGAGTTAAAGTGACATTTTTGCTGAACTTGCTCACCATTTCTATCACCCTTCTTTTACCATTTCTACCATCACCGTAATCATCAAAGAAAAAACTTAATTAGGTTAGTGTATAGAAGCTATATTTGTTTAGTTGAGCAACAACAACCAAAAGTAACCTCATTCAAATTTCATCATTTAGTTGAAGGTATGAATCTACTTGTTCTTTGAATGTATGAATGTTATTTTATTATGTAAGAGCTCTTGAAGACCTTGAAGCTTTTTTTTTTCCGGATGATTGCTGAACCTATTCTCATTTTTCTCTAATTTGTCCTCCATCACTATAATACAACATATTTCCCCTGCACCTTCCTGCACCCAACTTACTGATTCTGAGGTGCTCAGTAACAAACTGATAATAAGTCATGTCTGAAAAGCAGTTCAAACCCTTCCAATCTGCATAATTCTCCTCTATATGTTGTAGATTTTCTTGAAACGCATTGAATCTAATCGCCTCCTCATCCGGGCTGTATAAGCTTTGTTGTACTTTTTCTTCCATTCCTCAAAACGTTTCCGGACAGCTTCCTTTGATGCCGCCATTGCTCCCTCCTGTATTTAAAAAAAAATTAAAAAAGATAATTTATTTGATTTATAACACAAGGTTCAAACCCTAATAACTTTTTAATAAGTAGAGGTGTACAAATCCGTTTAGGGTTTAGTCAACATATAATCAAAACCGGGGTTATAAATCTTGAACTGATCAAACTGGTTTGGGTCTTACAAACTTAAATTTAACCTACTAAAATGATTAGTTGGTGATTAAAGCTATGATTATGAAGGCAGGGGGTGAGCAACCAAATATCGTAACGACTTAACCAACCCAAACATAACTGATAACTGACATAACGATGGTTCAGTTTGAGGGATTCAATTAACGGGTAGTTTGATTCCGGTTATAGCTAGGCATGTAATAACCGAACCAAACCGATATAAGTATGTTTTGTAGTCACTGTATATACTAATATATTTATATTTTATATTTATATATATTAATGGCTAATTTTTCACATGGTTTAGCTCACAATTTAACCAACTCATGCAATTTATGTTCACATATTAACTAGCAATTTTTATCCTTTATATTAACCATTTAACCAACCCATGCAATGTATATGTAATACTACATAATAAATATAAGAAGTTAAAAACAGCAGCCATAATTCAAAATAGCAACATTGTTGATAATAAATTTACCTAACAATTCTAAAATCAATCAGATGAAGAGCAACAACAACGAGGTTATTTTTCACCTCGCATAGAGCCAGAGACAAAGGAGTCAACTAGGTCAAAAGAGAATGAATTTATTTCGATGAGTTTGGGAAAAAAAGTTTTGAGAGTTTTATAAGGTGAAGGGTTAGAATAAAAATATGTAGTTTTCTAAAAAGGCACAAGATAATGAAACGTGCATGATATAAATAAAATAAAGAAGTGCATTATCGTCTTGTGGCTAACGATTAATTTAAAAATTATTTATGGCTTTGATTTTTTATTAAAAACTATTTAGCCAATGGTCCCGGAAAGAGGGGATGGGGGATTCCATGTCACCATCAAGAAGATTTTGTGAGTACGATTTGATTTGATGGTTCAATCGATCATGGCCATGACCTGTGTATTCTTGGACCACCTTTTATCTTTATCTGAGTAGATTCGATTCATCTATCATTGGACTAGAAATTTTTATCCTTTATATTAACCATTTAACCAACCATTTAACGAGGTTATTTTTTGCCTCGCATAGAGCCAGAGACAAAGGAGGAGTCAATTAGGTCAAAAGAGAATGAATTTATTTCGGTGAGTTTGGGAAAAAAGTTTTGAGAGTTTTATAAGGTGAAGGGTTAGAATAAAAATATGTAGTTTTCTAAAAAAACACAAGATAATGAAACATGACATGATATAAATAAAACAAAGAAGTGCATTATCGTCTTGTGGCTAACGATTAATTTAAAAATTATTTATGGATTTGATTTTATATTAAAAACTATTTTACCAATGGTCCGGAAAGAGGGGGTGGGGGGATTCTACGCCACCATCAAGAAGATTTTGTGAGTACGATTTGATTTGATGGTTCAATCGATCATGGCCATGACTTGTCTATTCTTGGACCACCTTTTATCTTTATCCGAGTAGATTCGATTCATCTATCATTGGACGGTTACCTTGGGGTGTTACCCTTACCCTTACACCTACACATATCAATGTTATAAGTAATGATTGATGTACATATTACATGGTAATAGTGATAAAGTGGGCAAAGACACAAGAGAAAGAAAAACAACTTAAAATCTAGAACTCGAATAACAAAATCACAAGAAAAAAAACATGTCTAAACTTTACTATTAAGAATGAAATCCAAATTTAAACTTACAAAGTTTCACTTTTTATTTAAGAAACGTGTTCTTGAATAAGGTTAATCCTATAGAAACTAGTGGACTGGATAATTTACTACAAAATGGCATGGTGATGCACTGGTCACAAATGGAGGGTGGGTGAGCATTATCATATTGTAACCAAGATTGCAAAAGTCGTTGGGCGGATCTTAAGCGGCTGACCGGAAAGTTGGGTGTAATCGGAATATTTAGGGAGTACTCGGAAATGGTAAATAAAAGAAAATTAATTTTTGGAGATTATATATATGTCAAATATCATTTTTTTCTAATATTTATAACAAAATAAGTAATATCAATATAAATAAGAGAAATACATTTTAAATACTAAATTATTCTAAAATGTGCTAATCATTTAATTAAAAAAGTGATATTGTTTTTTTAATATTTTGGAAATATGAATCAAGTTTTATTTGTTATGTCAAAATCGGTTTAAGTAAACCGATTAATTAGATGTGATTCTGGTTGAGGTTGACCAACTTTGATCGATTCTTGGTAACTAGACGGAGTTAAAGAAACTCACCTCGACACCATACTTTGTAGCGAGTACCCAGCCTTATAGACATACTTTTACAACATTGATTGTAACATATGCTAAAGAATATGAAAAGAACGATATAAAACTTAAAGAAATTGGAGGGGCTAGTGTGATAATATTATATAAGTTTGAGATGATGTTGCAACATGAAGGAATAACAAGGAGTCCTTATATAATTTCTTATCCATTAAAACCCAAGCCACTTGTGTTTTCACAGCCGTAACGACCATAAGCAACAATCCTCCATCAAGTGTTTAACTAAGAGTTCGAAGCAATGTAGTTCTCTTGACGACGGAAACACCTATAAGGTAACCAGTCCACCTTGAACTCGTAGTTTAGTTGGGTTTTCTTTTTTTAAGTTTTAACAGTTACAAAATCTGCAATTTAACTTCTTATATCAAATCTAACACTTACCTAAGACATTTTGGATGCATTGCTTCAATGCATCTTAAAAATTGATTATTTACAAAATTATATTGCACAACGTTTGATTAAACTTCGTTACACGTTTCCCTTTAGTAAGTGATGGAATGATTATTTTTTTTTTTAAATAGAGATCATTCGTTCATTCACCATAAGCAATAAACAGTACACTACAATTGAATCATTATTTTAGAATCGTAGCACTAATAGTGTAGAGGAGAAAGGACACGTATACTTGCGAATTTGCCTTTAGGGAATGTGTTATGTATGCCACTGAGAGAGAGCATGAAACCCGCCATCGTTGCAGAATGAGCGCAAGATCTGGCGTGAAACCACCACGAACATGCGCCAAATTGGGTGCAAGGCCGAAGCTGTGAGAAGCGTCGACCCTAGGGAAGGTGACCTTCCTAGACCGGAAGGCCCAAATTTTTGTTAACAAAAAGAAACATACAACCCATTTTATAACACAATTACCTAAATCATTTAAACTCATTTTTGTAAAAATAAAAAAACGTTAAGGGCCGCCCATACCATAACCCAGTTACCCAATTAAAGTCCATTTATAAATTTAATTGTTTAAACATGATAAAAAGAATTTACACTATTATTTACTTACTTACTTAGAGACCAGAATTTTATACGCTCTTGGCTCATAAATTTTAAGAATGTCTGAAGACGTCCTTGGCGATGAGTAGCTTGGCAAGGCTGAGGGCATAATAGTTTTTTTTCTTTTTAATTTGATAATACAATCAATTTTTTCACTCCACTAAACTCTACAAACACAATCACATTTCACTCATCATAACACATGTTTTTGAATGTAAAATGTGAAGGTCCCTTTTACCAAGGTGACACTTGGATATCGTAAAATGCCCTTTTCACATCACCCGACTCACAGCCATATAACACATAGTGTAATCGAAGGTTTTTAACCTTTTCTTAAAATGTCATGAGAAGTGGTTATTGATTTTTTAATTAGTGGTAGTGATGACGGTAGTTGTTTGTATGCGAATCATCACGAAATTAAAAAAAAATCATTAAATGAATCATTAACCACTTTCATAAGAATGTGATTATTAAATCACTTTCGAAGTAGCAGTATAAAATGTGATGATTATAACAATTGGGATAATCATTTCAATGCGTTATTAGGCCCTTCGTAGTGGGTGTTTTCAATGGGTCATATTCCTCTAAAACGCCCAGGATCACCACCCGGGTGGGGGGGGGGGGCTTTTTGAGAATTTTAGCCTTCGAAAAGTCTCTAGGCCTTAGGTGGCCCGGGACCAAGGAGGATTTTGAGCCAATTGAGAGAAAGATTTGAACGTTTTAAGAGAGTTTCACTACGTATGATCTTACATGTTTAAAACTTTAAGTATACAATATAACCACATTACTTTTTTTTTCCTAAACAAACTTTACAAATGTTATTGCTTCTTTTTTTTAATTTAAATAAAGATAATTTAAATTTAAACATTTAAATAAGAAAATCAACAATAACATTAATTTTATGATGATGCATAAAAAAAGATTGACATTATACTCCTAATCCTCATGGAGATTCATAGAGCCCCATTACATAGTTTTATAAACTTCCATTTACAAAAACAACCGGAAAGAACATTAAAGACCTTCTCAGGTTGTACCATGAAAGAGAAGTGAAAGTTCTTGTTCTATAGACAACCAGAGGGAAATTGTGGGCCATACGACTCTCCTTCGACGTTCCAACAAGATGACACCGCACGTCCTTGTTCTCGCCCGTGATAAGCCAAGTTAATGTCCACAAGTTTGATCCCTTCACAAGGCACGATTTTGCTACATTGGATCTTTACTGCAACCTTAGAACTCGACGTACCACGCACTTTTCTAAATGTCACGTTTCTTATCTGAACATTTGATTGTGCCTAAAATCAAGAATGTTAAAATAAATTATCAATTATTTTATAAACACGAGATATTCTAATAGGTGGAGAGTTACCTTATAATTGCAACGGGCCGTTGGGCAATATTGTTGGTCGATAAAAATCGGGTTATTCACGTTAACCATGGTTATGTCATCAAACATAATATCCAAAGCAAGGCTAGGATTAGAGGGTGCCCATGTTTTAATCCTAAGTCCATTTTGGGTCCCGTATAATGTTGAGTTACGTATAGTTATACCGGTTACAAACTCTTCGTTGTGGGACCCACCCAAGCTACCGATGCTAAACCCGTGTCCAGGCCCAAACTGTACTCCTGTCACCGTGATATCGTGACTGCCCGCTAGAATTGACACACAATCATCACCGGTCATTATGGTTGAGTCTTGGATCCGGATATGCTGCGAGCCACCGATGTGGATACCATCGGTGTTCGGGCTATCCTCGGGGGCACTGATCCGAATATTGGACATGTTCAAGTTGCGTTATGCAAAAAGGTTGAAATGAGCATTCTTGCTGTTTATTGATCGAATGTGACTTATTCTTGAATTGGTAACAAAATCAAGCCGCATGGTCTAGTTTCAAAAGTAAAATTCCAAATAAGAAAAAAATACACATATTAAAACAAAATATATGTTAGAAAATAAACAAAAGTAAAATTTTAATATTTAAGGGGATTCACTTTCTATTCTTTATAATCTTTAAAATATATGAAAAATATGGATAAAGAAACTCACCCCATTTTTTATTTATATATTTACTAGTCCATAGTTGAATAATGATTTTGTTATATTTATAAACTTATTATTCACTTTTTATACTTTCTTGCGAATGAAAAAACAGTGATAATCGTAAGAGAATCATTCATTGTGTATTATTTAAGACTATGTGTAGTGAAGGGCTACAAATTAAAGAGATTTGTGTTATGTAACGCCCAGTCAGTAATGAAAATTTTTTGTTTTAGTGGTATAATAATCTTGTAGCCCAATCTATATATATATATATATATATATATATAGGGTTGGTATCATTTAAGAACTCTAAAAAAGTTAAGAACTCTTAGGAACCCTTAAAACCAAACAATTTTTTAATTGTTTTTTATATATTAACATTATTTAAAAGTAGTTTTATCATATTTTATATAAAAAAATTTGATTACATATATTAATCACAAGTTTACATATATGTAGAATTTATGTACTAACAAATTTACATATGTCTAAAATAAAACATAGATATATATAAAAACTAAGTTTCAAAATTGTAATCGTAGATATAGATATAGAAAATGATAAAGCTACTCTCAAAGAACGTTAACATACAAATTTTTTTATAAAAAACGTTAGTTTTCAAGGGTTCCTTCAAATTCTTAAATAATTTAACAGTTCTGTAATGATACTCATCCTATATATATATATATAGGTGGGTTATAATAAAAAGAAGTAGTTTTCTAGGAAGAGTAAGAATAAATCTAAGCCTTTGGATCTATGATCTAGTAGTTGAGATTGATAGTTTCCTAGGATCTAGGATTTAGGCTAAATAGTTTTCTAACTCTAAATTTTATGTTATTTCTACTCTTCTTACAAAACTATGTCTTTTTATTTTAACTCTTTTCTATATATATATATATATCACACAAACATAATATTATAATAATTTTTAATATTAATCGGGTGGGGGTGAGGGTTGGGGGGGGGGGGGGGTTGGGGTTTACAATAAAAAACTTCCCAAAAGTGAGAAGTGGACTAATTGAATATAGCTAAATATAAAGAATGAGATGCGGGTACATGCCTCTTAAAAAATGAATAAAATTTAAGGTAAAAAATATTTTATTATTATATTATATTTACTAGAACATGATTGCTCTAAAAATAGTAAAAAAATCACTTTATAAGTGTGTTTGATTCCTTTAATCATTAATACATTAACTTTTCAAAAACCGTTACAATCATGCGTAATAACTACAAAATTAAAATAAAGATAATGATTAAAAATACATTAATATGCACACTTTCCATATTCTCAGTATCCAATTTTTTGTTTTTTACCAAATTATTACGTTTTTCTTGTTAAGAAAAATGGACTTACAACAGGAAGAGTCTTGCAACGAGAATTGTGGTTACAGTCATTGTAATGCCAGGCAGCACCGCCGTGACCAAGCAACGAGCCACCGCCTCCTATCGTCAGTTGATCGATATATTTGAAAGTAATCCAGTGATCAACAAAAAAGTTTGCTGGATTATTTGAAGCTTCTAACGAACCCCTTATAATAAACTCCATAGGTCCCTTACACGGTCCGATGAACATAACCGCATCAAGCATATACGTCCCTCTTGGGACCACAACCCTACCTCCACTTCTATGATTACACACATTATTCCATGCTGAAATGAACACCTAGTAAAACCCGAATAATATATTCATAAATATTTAAGAGTAGAATATTAGCTTTTCAAAAATAAAAATAAAATGGCTAGAAGAATGTACCTTGGTGTTATCAGTGATTCGATTGGGAACTGCACCGAAACGTAATACGTTGAACGTTGGTGGAACGGGATTTCTGTATGCGGCGCTTGCGACGGATAGCAGCAAGGGAATGAGATGGATGAAGAAGAAAGAGGCCTTCATTTTGTTCTTTGTTTTGGTTGTTTTGATTGTGTTCATCTCAAAACACACTTTATATAGGACTATAGAGAAAAGGTTATTTATAAAGTTGACTTATTTAGTTGCGTAATTTTAGAATGTATTTGATATCTTCCTTGATATCCTCAATGTTACTAAATACGCATTATTATTATACATAATAATTATGGAGTTTTATGTCTACTTCTTACTTTGTGACAATGCATAATATTCATACGTTATGTTATATAGCATAATTAGGTATATATTACGTATTGCATATTTGATTATGCAACAAATTATAAACAATACAAAGTTAGACAACATATGTAAGATCATGTATGCATTTTAGATAGTAGTTTTATATTTATATTATGAACTCGTGTAGTCGTGTTATCGTGGATTAATTATTGTTTGTCATTATATAATTTAACGTGACTTTACATTATATGTGTGATGAATATGAAATATACAGAGACAACAAATTTGAGATCAGTAGATGTATTAAAACATAGTTTTTTTTTATAAATTTATCTTATAAATTTTGTATCATTTTCAGGGCCGGCTCAAAGTCCTCGGAGGCCTAAAACTAACTACAATTGCCGAGGCCTTTTTCTTTTCTTTATGCGTATAGCGCTAGAGAGTATACAAGAACTATAGAATATGGATTATATGCAATGATAATGGGTATGAAGCAATCTTCATTAGCTCGTGGCCTATCAATGAGTTGCTAATTCTAGAGGAACTTTAATTTCAAAATCTCATAATACATAACTTTGATTTAAGATGGAGGCTCTTTAAGAGTGGAGACCTAAGGCCATGGTCTCATTTAGCTTACCCACGAGACAGCCATGATCATTTTGATTAATTTGCATCACACAAAGCATTTAAGTTATTGCAATATTTATTTTTAAATGATAATTAAAATGTTGTATATTTGTTACCAAAAAGTTTTGTTTAATTTCTTAAATACATTATCTTTGACTAATTCAAATGGAAATAAATCATTTGAGTTACTGCAAATTTTATTTGTAGAAACTAATAGGATGCTGGAGATTTTTTTTTTTGACTAAAAAAAGTAAAAGTAAAAAAGTAAATATGTATTGCATGCTAATTAATGGTGTTGTTTTGTTATCCTTAAATTAGGCTTTTTCAAGAATACCGAAGGAACTTTTTTTTAATTGAATATTTAATCTTTCAAGTCTTCTCTTTTTTTATTATTTTTTTTCTGTAGCCGTTTACTCAAGGATGGTCAAGCCCAAGTAATTAATTAATTAATTAAATTTGTTTTCTTACGTTCTATAAGTTAATCTCAATTTAAAAAAAAAGGTATATTAAACGCACGCTAAAGTAAATATTATGTTTTATGTGCTACAAATTACAATCTACTTGTTAGACAACTTTAAACATGAATTATTAGATATATGAATCATTTTTTGTTTTGAAACCTAAAGCCATGTTATATACTCTTTTGTTGTGTTTATATTGTATACTAGCTTTTGAACCCATATATTAAACATGATTACTCTAATAATAAAAACAAATAAGGTTCATTATATAATTGGAATTCTCAAAATACTTCTTATGACTAAAATTGCGTGTAGTTTAGCATACAATATAATAAATCTAAAAGCTTCATTGACAATGATAAAATCAAGCTACTATAAATGCAAGGTACTCCACAGGCCTTTGAGACAATTTTCCTTCTCAAGTTGTATACCTCATGGATAAACATAAAAGAAAATGATAGTGTTAATATGTAATAAGTACACTTAAAGATGTGTATATGTTCATACTCCTAAAGCTTTAAATGTTTCAATTTTAGATAAGCAAATAAAAATATGTGGAGCTTTTGCTAACCATCCATCCCAATTTTAGGTCTATAGTACTTGTTTTTTGTTGGAATTAAATCTAAAACCATCATAATGGTATCCATTATAGACATCTATCTACAAGAAGGATGGACACAATTATCATATTATTATATAGAAAGAAAACAATAAATGAACACAATTAATAATAAATATTAATCAAATGGAGTTGACGCACATGTATTTTGAATCACATATCCAAGCAATAAAATTTTAATTTCATGTGCTATTAAAATAATACATACATATTTTTGAAATGATGAAACGAAAATTTTGTCATTAAAAAACACTCAAATGATTTACAATAAAATAACAGGTAGAAAGGCAACAAGCTACGCCACGACCCCGTTTTAGATATCAAACACAATCTTACTAAAAACAAAGTTTTGGTTCTTATGGACCGATAAATTACTATGCACGACTTTCTAAGCTTTGTTCAGAAGGTTCACGACATCCGAAGCTAGAAAATCAAATATGTCAAAGGCAAAAGGGATAAATATGTGTTGATTCTCCAAACATGTTTTCTCGTGTTTAACAACCTTGCATGATGTCGCCTTCAATGTTGTCTGACCTACTACAAACTCATTGTCCCTAAGCTTACCAAGAGGGGACACTCCTGTGAAGTCCACACAAGCGTGTTTCCCCCTACCCACCAAAACAAAAGAGTATAGGTCGGTCGTAAAGAAAATCTTCCTCTAAGAGGATCCGTACAAAGTTTACGGGGGTCTCCTTTTAGCCGAAATTTTGGCCCGTTTAAGAACAGCGTATAGAATATCCCTCACAAATCATATATGTACTTAAACTCAAGTAACTCTTTGTAATGAATTGCATGCTCGCCAAAAGAATCCAATAACCTTGCGACAAACTAGGCATGGCTCATCTACCGGAAACAAAGAGATCAATAGCCAATACATAAGGATGGTTCGGTGCTCCAAAGCCGACATATGTTGGCCCAGTTCTTCAATAGGGATAATACTTAAGAAATCATGAGCCCGAGGAGCCCAAAGGCACTCAAACATTGCTTTCTGACGAGGGGATAAATCAAACTTCACTTCCAAACTCTAGATGATTATACTGTAAAGGGCACTCGATGTTGGGCTTTAGGCGGGACGGTGTCTTTATTAGAGAAACCACTTATATCAAAATTAGGAAGTGAAATGTGCAACCGATCTATTGCATTCCCATAATCAGAGTCAACCCCATCAATACCACAACCTTGAAGAATGTGGTCTTGCAATTTCCAAGATTGTGCCGTCGAGACCACAAACGCATATGTAGATATGTCTGAAGCCGAACATAAACCCAAACCTCCAAAACGAGTCGAAAGTAATGCTAGCCTTGCGACAAACTAGGCATGGCTCATCTACCGGAAACAAAGAGATCAATAGCCAATACATAAGGATGGTTCGGTACTCCAAAGCCGACATATGTTGGCCCAGTTCTTCAATAGGGATAATACTTAAGAAATCATGAGCCCGAGGAGCCCAAAGGCACTCAAACATTGCTTTCTGACGAGGGGATAAATCAAACTTCACTTCCAAACTCTAGATGATTATACTGTAAAGGGCACTCGATGTTGGGCTTTAGGCGGGACGGTGTCTTTATTAGAGAAACCACTTATATCAAAATTAGGAAGTGAAATGTGCAACCGATCTATTGCATTCCCATAATCAGAGTCAACCCCATCAATACCACAACCTTGAAGAATGTGGTCTTGCAATTTCCAAGATTGTGCCGTCGAGACCACAAACGCATATGTAGATATGTCTGAAGCCGAACATAAACCCAAACCTCCAAAACGAGTCGAAAGTAATGCTAGCCTCCATTGAAAATATCCAAATAAGTCACCACCACAAACCACGATGTCCTCAATCGTCTTCCGAATGCCATATTTTAAATATTATTATTACAACGTTATCTCGTATTTTATGAGAAAATGAGAAGAATGTTGTAGCAGTCACTATTTCTATTAGGATAAAGCTTATATCTCAATCTACATGTTCTCATTCGTGTAAAGTGTTTAAAGCATCAGAAACATTAAGTGTATTTAAAGATCCTTTTATTCAAATGTTTTGTTTTGTTGATTCCCCCAAATTCTAAATGGCCAGTCATTTACATCACAAGCATTAAGCATGTTAAATGGGTCAGACCATTTTTAAAATTTATCATTTCTGACTCAAACCATTTTGACCCTTTACCAATTTTGATAAAAACATGTTATGACCAGTATAAATTTTTATAAGTGTCATTTTGACCGAACCATAATTATAGTTTTAAAATTATACAATCAGATCTGATAATCGTGTTATGTTAAAATCCAAACCAACATTTAAACAGTTTGGACCATTTTTAAAAATTTGTCTTTCTGACTCGAACCATTTGACCCGTTACAAAAAGTTTAAGATTAAACCGTTGTGAGCTATATCAGTTTTTATTAAAGTAGTTTTGACCTGAACCAAAGTCATCATTTTTTTAAAATGACTCGTACGTATTCGATGATTGTCTCGGGTCAAATCAGAACGAAACATGTGATGAAATTGTAATCCGAAATATGACATACACGATTTGGTAATAGGATTACATATCCGAAAGATGTCTTCACATTAAACGCAACATGTGATACAAATATACAAAGAAATATTTTCAAATTTATAAATCATCATATTAAGGTTTCATTTAACACTTTAATTAATGTATTGTATAAAGTAAACGAGTTATGAATTATATTTTTTTCCATGTTTCACGACTTATGAAATGTATCATATTCATATTTCACATCGTGCACTACACATAATGGAAAATATAAATTTAATGTAATTTCTCGTGTAACTATATTTAAAAGATGATGATCAGTGTGCATGCAGACAAAAATCTAAGACAATATGTCATATTGTCATTAGACAACATAAATGCAAACTTAAGTAATGTTGAAAACCCACACCAACTCAATAATTGATCCTATTTAGCATAAACATTTTTTTGAAGGATGATTATAAAGTTGATATTTACACATTTGAATAATGAATAAAATCCATCCAACTATGTTATAATGCAATTGACAAAATGGTTTTCACTCATAACCACTACTAGAAAATAAACCTTTAATGACACGCGAACAATGACATACAATAAATAAATGACGTGTATGTCATTTTTTAAAAAATTTGAAGAATCGATGATATATATTTTCGTTTGTCATCATTTTAGTGTCAAAAACAAGTTAAAATAAAAAACACGGAAGACGCCCTAATTATTGAACACCGGATACGCCCAAAACACACATTACCCTGATTGCAAGTTCAAAGAACCCTAAATCACTAAATCGATCCTTCAATTGCGAGTTCGAAGCTCTGATTCCTTCGATTACGAGTTTGAAGCTCTGATTCGTTCAATTTCAAAGCACGCAGAACAAGCTCTGATTAGATCGATTACGACTCTGAAACGCCCAAAACATGAACGAAACCCTAAATCACTACATCGATCTCATCGCCTCTCACTAAATCGATCTCAACTTTGTGATTTACGACTATAAGTTCAACGCCACGGTGTATTCACCTGCTGGAGGTGTAAGTCACTTTTGTAGACCTGTTTAATCTATTATAAGTGTTAATTTGGAATTATGGTTGTTCATCACATTTAGGGCTTAGCTCATAACAATTAACACTATCATGTACAGTTAAGTTTAGTTTATAGATTATGTTCAAATTAGTTATGTTCATATATATGAGGTAGTTACGATTAATCCTCTGATTTGTACCATGAAGTCGTATCTTATTACTTTTTTGTTGTTAATCTGCAGATTTGATTTCTGTAACCAAATGCTGATAAGTTGATTTGTGGATTTTTTAGTGTGAATGTGTAAACTTAAATGTTCTATTAGGTTACCAATAGTTGAATCGTATGATTTAGTAAGAATGTATTTGGTAGGTTTCATTGCATTTGTAGGGATGTAAGCGAGCCGAGACCGAGCTCAACTAGGCTCAAGCGCGACTCATTATGACATACGGCAGCCCGAGGTCAGCTAATTCGAGCTCTTTTTTTTTAATATGTATGCTGCATCCAGATCATATTAGGCTATTAGGTAAATATCCTGCAACTAAACTTGTAATTTGATTTTGATTTTATTACTTTCTTTTGATCTTGATGCGTATTGCAATGAGCAATCTGAGTAACTTAGAGTCTTGAAAGGCCTGGAGTAATAATATCAAATCATATATAACATATGTATATTTTGTGCCATATGTCTTCATCATTTTCTAGTAGGTATGTTTATTAATAACTTTTGTTTTCTTGTGTTTATTATTAATATTTATGAAGAGATCAGTGAGCAAGCTTCCCTTGGTGGGTCATATAAGGTTTGTTCAAAATTTGAATCACACATTCTTTAAGTTATTGTTATATAACTTATTGTACTATTTATATACCATATTCTTGGGTTTTAATAACTCTTGGTTTTTCAGCAAATGCCTCAGTTGTATATGCCTTCAATAGGAGTCTAAATCATCAAGTACAAAGGGTGTTTCAGGTATTTAAATGTTTTTATGTTACTTCACTAACTACATTATATATTAATTGTGTCGATGGCAAAGAAGGATATTCAGCTCAGGTGTGATTGTAACGCAAACTTTAGGACAACAACATATTTCTGGCTTAGATCGGAAGGTGCATGTCCTGTTCCCGGTGGCTAAGGTAAACCTTCAAACCCTAATTGAGTTTCTGGTTGTTCAAATTCTTTGCTAACTACCGATTTGTAATTGTTCTATCAATCGATTGAACATTATGAATCGATAGACTTTTGTTGACCAAACCGAACCAAAAGTTTTAAACGGTGGGCTTGTGAAAATGTAGAGTGGATGATGCAGGGCAACTGACTGATATTATATCTACTTATTCATGTCACCAATTATGATACAGTGATGGAACTTTAAGGAATTAATTAACTGTGAAATTCAAAGTTAGCAACCCGATTTTAGAATTAAGAGGTTCTAAGGAATTACTGGATTATATATATTTATGTATGAGATGTAATGAAATATGAATTTAGATGTTACAGTAGTGATAGAGCTGATGATGTTTGTGAATAATTAGTTGTTGATATTCATGTTACTAATAATAATAATTGAACTCTGATTTAATTAATGATCTACTAAAAGAAAGGTATCTGTTGAAGATGATAGTTAAATGTTATTATTATTATTATTATTATTATTATTATTATTACTATTACTACTTGTTATTTGTTAATTTTTTGAATGGCTAGATGATACTTTAAATAGGATATTAATCTGATTTAACTAATGATGAGTTAGTAGGGAGAAAGGCATTATTTTCAGAAGCAGTTTAGAAACAATAATAGGAAGTGAATCATATCTGTTGAAGATGATACTTAATTATTTTATTATGATTATTATTATTATTATTTTTGTTATTTGTAAAATTTTTAGCTTACAACTAGTGTAAACAGACAAATTTACCCATATACCTGGTGTGAACCAGTTAGTTATTCAGAATGAAATTGTTTGACTTCAAATTTTTTTTGTGGATTTGACTGCAAATTTGACTAACGGGTCAAAACTGTAGTTTAATGGTCAAAAAAGAAGCTTTGACTGTTAAAAGTCAAACAGATCTGATAAATAAATCTTCAAATCATTTGAACTTTAGGTTTAACTAATCAAAATTTTTTCTCAGGTTGGAGGAGGGAATAATGAATACGCGGATGCTGATATTGATGGAATTCGTGAAGAATGGTCGACTTTTGTGGCATCCTTTATTTACCAGTGAATGTTCGTATCGATGTTACTTAAATGTTAAACTTTGAAATATTGTGAAGAATGATCGACTTTTGAATGTTTGTTAGTATGTTGAAATATTATATGAAATGGATTATTTTGCTATTTATGAATTTTAGTTTTATTATGAGACGCTAATTGCCATTATTTAATGTTGAAATTATAAATATGTCAAAAGCATTCTATTTTATAATACTTGAAACCATGACACGCAAATGTATGTTGAAAAAAGGTGTCAATAATGCGTGTCATAAATGCATGTCATAAAAAGATGACACACAGATTTGCGTCATTGTTTCTTTATGACATGGCCTTCCTTGATATGAGATATCGTGTCATCTACCCTTTTAATGACGCGCATAAGGACCATTTTCTAGTAGTGTAACCCATGGATAACTATTAACTAGGATTAACAAAATAAGAGATAAGGAAAAATTAGGCTAAGAGTAAATATAGGTTTGACATCTAAGCCTTAACATTTTCTTTTATTATTAGTAGTAGTGTAAGATTTTAAAGCTTTTCAATTCTAACCAAACGAAAATTATTTTAGCATAAAAATTATTTTCTTGGTTATGCATATTCAAAAGTTTAATAATGATGTATTATTTATTGAACGGCAAAATTTTACACAATTAAGGATTTAAAAAAAAAAGAAACAAAACATTGCACAATAAAAGGTTTAAATTTTTGACATACTATTTCACACATTAATAATCTTATCACCAACCCAAAGTAGGAATGACATGATGTATTACATACCTCTACCGATAATAATATGTATATGGATAATGACATGTATGTAAGATGCCACTCAAGTATTGAGTTTTGGTGTAATATCTGTTTTGGTGATGTATTGGTGTGTCTAGCATCTTGCTAGTTTCAATTAAATTATTTTATTGGCCGTTCAAAGAAAAAAAATTAATGTTTTCATTTATATTCGATCAATAATTAGAAACTTCTGTATTTTATAAGTCATCGTTATACATAGACACTTTCATTGATACTAAATTTAATAAAAACAAATTTGAGTAACTAAGAGTAAAAAGATGGTACTAGATTTATCATGAACGAGACTTCCCACAAAAGAATTAGCCTTTGGTAGCAAAGTCTCATCCTATTAAAAGGTTATATATTTATCAAGATGAACTACTTTTGAGAAATAGATTTTTCTTACAGATTTTGTTTTTATCGTCACCTTTGGAATTTGGTTTCTTGTTACTTGGAAAAAGCCAAAGTCTTATTCAAGTCTAATACCATTAGACCTAAAGATCTAAGGTGTTTAGGTGTTTATCTCAACCAAAGTTATGCGTATTAAAGTCCTATAAAGTAAGCATTAGGGGTCTGTTTGGTATGGAGTAATGGAATAGACGATGGAATGGAATGGACGAGGTAATGGAATTGATCATTACCATTTCATTGACATGTTTGGTTACCATGTGGGAATGACATTAATTATTAAATTTTTATTTTTTGTTAAGCTAAAAGTCGTAATGAAATAAAAATGGTAGTAAGTGGTGGTGGGATGGTGGTGGCGGGCGGTAGTGGTGATGGGCGGGAGCGATTGTTGGTGATGACATGTGGTGGTGATAGTGAGTGGTAGGTGGTGGGCGGCGGTGGTGATTGGCGGGAGCGATTGGTGGTGGTGGCAGGTGATGGTGATAGTGGGTGGTGGTGACAATAGTAAGCGGGGGGCGGCGGTGATGGCTGGGAGCGATGGTTGGTGGTGGCGGTGGTGGGCGACAATGGTAGGTGGTGGTGGGTGGTTGATAGAGGCGGTGGTGGACAACGATGGTAGGCGGTGGTGGTGGTGGCGGGCGGCGGAGGCGGGCGGTGGTGGTAGTTGTGGTGGTGTGAAGGTAATATGTAGTAGTGGTGGGAGGGTGTTGGAGGTGATATGGTGTGAAAGAGAGATGAAATGAAAAAAAAACAAGAGGGGTGGATGGAATAAATTTGCGGTGTTTTGGAGGGAATGGAATGGACATGGTAATGGGTGATTCCATTCCATTGACCAACCAAACACATTTTTTTTCATTCCATCATAATAGACCATTCGATTATGCCTTTTATTCATTAATACCAAACGCTACCTAGATGATTTTAGAAATCAAATGGTTTGTAGTCCGATGGTATCAAACTATATGTTAAGATGTAGTCTTCCTAAAATTAGGAATTAAAAATAAATTACTTTAATGAAAAGCAAAAGAATGAATAGCTTCAAACATTATTCCTTGTAAATATCAGGGCCGGCTCCTATGCTTGATGGTCGGGTATAAAGTTTGTATTTTATTGTGTTAATTGTATAGTTTTATTTGGTGTATTATATGAACTATGGTACTTCATTCGTGTTTATTATGTACAGGTCACAGGACGTTAATGATGCTTATTTTGAACTTGTACGAGCACGAGATGAATTCCCGGGATGATTGGCATGCAAAATGGATTAATCAAATAAAACTTCTTGATGTGGAAGCCCATCGCGCTACACGATGAGAGTGAAGAAGGTCCATCACGATACGCGATGAACTGAGGAAAAGGAGCCCGGATATTTTGACCATCGTAAATGATTCATCGGCTACCTTTTAATCAATCCATGAAGCATTTTAATGATTAAGGGTCATAGACATTATGATTCAGACACTGCCTCTTAATCTGTCAGACACCTTAATAATTCAACACAAGATTTACAAACAACCCCTTAGTGAAATTTCAATCCTGACAGTGTAATGTATGTGATCGGGTGAGTCAGTGATTCGTTACTGATTCAAATTTCTATTAAAAAAATGTATCTATCAACCTGCTAATAATGAGATTTCCTTGTTGAAATATGTGTAAATGTTATTGAGCCACATCAAACAATACATGTCACGATCAATATCTTAATTTTCATGAAATATACACATACATATCTCCATCCAAACTTGTTCACAATATATACAAGGTCTATTTCACAGTATAGATGTGCATTAATGATAAAGATCCTTGATATTTTGCTTTTGAGTAAAGTTAATCTTCCTGGTTAATCTAAAGATCATTTAAATTAAAATTGACATAATTATCAAAACAAAAATACTAATAATAAGATCCTCTCACGTTCTATTTAATTCCCTCACGTGAAAAGTAGACACATTATTTTAAATAAAAGGGTGTCTTTTGCTTTATATAATGGGACAAACACAACGAGAGACCATCTCAGTTCTGAACATCTAAGGTCTGTTTAGTTAATAGAAATCTCAAGAAATAAAATTAGAATTGGAAAACATTCATTTTAAAAACATGTTTGGTTAGTTCAATATGAAAGGACCGCACCCAGGTTTATTATTAGACAAAAACACATAGACGGGTCCGTCCGTTGGACCAAATTAAAAGCTCGGTCATTAAATTCATATAATTACAAACTTAGTCTAAACATTTATATACTGATAAGTTATTACATATGTTGAAGTGCATAACAAGATAAAATGCTAAATTTAGCAAAAAGGTAAAAAAAAGTTGGTCTAAAAGAGAGATGTCCAGAAAATTGTAGGTTACAAATAGATGTTTACTTAAAAAAAATCAAACTAGTTTTTTTTTTAATTATTTTCCATTTTTTTAAAAAGCCTATCTATTTTGTGGATTTAAAAAAAAATTATTGTCCCTTCAAATCCATCCGGTCAAACAATTATATTCATGATGAATAGATTATATTTGATTTGGGCTTCTTTTGTTAGTCATTGATGTTAATGATTCATGTTTCATGATATGTGATTTAAGCAAAAAAAAAAAATCAACACAGTTTATGTAGAGAGCATTAATTCACCATGTTTTCATGTTTGTTGCTTATGGTCATATGTTAAAGCTAAATTAGTAATCTAATCTAACACATGATTTCTAATTGATGTTCATATCTTCATGCTAATCTTAAAAAAAACTACTTTTGCGAATTAGAATCGGGTTTTGCGGATCTCTCTTCAAACGTGCTTCTAGAACAGGACCCGATTGAACATCGGTGTTGGTATTGGTATTCATATTTATGGTTTTCGGTTTTAGTATTTTTCACTACCAGTTTCAAATCAGTATCGTACCTCCATAATTTATATGTACATATGGTATTCGGTTTGTGTTTCTACTCATTTCGGTTTCAGTGTTTTCAAACGGGCACACTACCGATCAAATTCATATTTCCAAATTCCATGGTTGATCTTCAGCAATACTTTAGCATTTAACATATATAAGCAATATTTATATGTTAAAAAGCACTAATTTTTAAAAATGACAGAAACTTTGAGAAAAACTCATTTATCATTAAGTCCACATATAACCAAATACCAATTGTGCAAAACTTATACATGAACCAATATGGTGACTGGACTCAAGAACAGCATGCACAATATCTAAAACATGGAAATTATACAGTCCAAGCTATAAATGTGTTTGTTTCTTTCACTTCTGCCTCGGCATCGGATGCTTTAGGCTGTGACCGTGGCTCTGGTGCTGGCTCGGGCTGTGGTGGTAACAGTGGTATTGGTCCTATCAGTGCACCGCAGGGGTTAGGTGAACCGTCATTCTCCCTCTCTCCTGTTAAACTTCATGTTTTGAAAAAAAATATGTATTAGTTTTTTCACTAATAAGATTGTTTGTGGCTGCATTCACTGATTCCATGTTATCAGATGTCTGGTTTACTGCATCTAAATGCCCCATAATACCAGACTAATGATGTATCTGCAAGCACAAATGTAATTTCAACTGCAATTTGGAACATCATATAACAGTTCTGTAACAAATTCAACAAAAATGCAAACCTGAAAACGGAGAAGCAATTGTCGAAAATCGACTCCCGGGGATGAACTTTCTTTGAATTTCCCTCTCCTTTATTGCATTACTTTGTAAAAAGAATGAAAAATTTTAAAACAAATGTATACACTAATCAGCATAATCAAGGGAAATTGGATTTTAAATTTTAATAATCCATTCTACGACATCTTGGCTGATAATAATCCATACTATCTAGGCCTGTAAATGAACCGAACGTTTAGTGAACTGTTCGTGAACCATTCGGTGAGAGGTTTTTTTATTTAATATACGACCGAACACGAACAAAACTTTTTGTTCATTTAATTAAGCGCAAGAACATGAACACCATGTGTCATTTGTTTATTTATGTTCATGAATGCTCGTTTATGTTTGTTCATATAGGTTTGTTTATTTATGTTTGTTTGTGTTCGTTTACATTTGTTCATATATGTTTGTTTTATATTTGTTCAATTATGTTCGTTTATGTTCATGATCTATTCGTTTAGATTTTTAACGAACATGTTCATTTCTTGAACGAAAGAACATGACCACAAATATTTGTCCTATTAAGTGTCCATGTTCGTTTAAAGTTAAATGACTGAACACGAACATGCCCTTGCACTTTCATTGCAATTTTCAGTTTGACCACCGATAGTCCTAATTTTCACTTTCATTGCAAATGGCAATCCAAGTAGCATAATCGTCATATATTTACATTTGATTTTGACTCGATTATTTCCCTCACAACAATGATAATGAACTAAATGCGAAAACATGCAAGTGGAAATCTAATATAAATCAATCGTATATCTACGATTATCATGCTACTAATACAGGTGGTTCAAATGATGGTATGGACTATTATCATCATAGTTTGGATTATTATTATTATTATTATTATTATTATTATTATTATTATTATTATTATTATTATTATTATTATCGAATATTCTGATAATCAATGATGAAATCAAGAATTATAGACCACCTTGAATATATACAAACTAATATGACAAGTATAATCTCACTCATAGTTTTAGCTATTAGTAGAGTCTGGCGGTCAAGGAAGTTGTCAAACCTTTCATCAAGAGACTGCTCCAGTGTACCAGATAAGACCCCCAACTCCAAAAATCTTTACGTGTACAATATAGACGCGGATATCATAGTCTAAACATGTTTCATTTGAATAATTATATGATTACCTTAAGTTCAAAATCTAGATTTGCTTTTTGACCACTAAGAAGGGATGATGGCGCCTAGCCGCCTAAGTGTTCCTCAGGCGTGCTTTTTAAAACCAAGGTTACAAGAGTTGAAGTTTGTTGACAACTGGATAAGTAATAATATAGTGTTTGTGAAAGATTAGATTAACTATGAATAGATGGTAATAATATGCATAAATTCAGTCAGTTTAATCATGTTTTAAACAGTGTTATTATGATACGAAGCGTCTACTGTTAAACAAACAAGAGTCGGTAGTGATGCAGCACAAAGAACTCACCCGCTTAACCAGTGAAACCAGGTAAAATGCGATTTACACATGCATGATGTAACGAATAAGAAACAAGCATAAATGTGAAAGCATGAAAATTCCCGGTTCATATATAATAATCATGCAGCCAAAAAGTTCAAATGAATGATAACACATAACTGATAACACATCAGAAGTTGCTATGATCTTTAAATGAATCAAGCCGTGTACATCTACAATACATACTAAAACATCAAAAGATTCGACGAACATTGTACAATAAACTCTTCAAGAAACACCCGAGTCAATACATAGAACAATACCCCAAGCAAGACAGATACCGGAAGCGCAGGCAAAGCCTTTTGATAAAACGCAAGAAGAATAAGAGTAATACCAAGCCCAGCTATAATCGCAAGATAACACGCATACACCGTCATGAAATCATACATCGCAGCCCTCCCCACCAACACACTGTAAAAGATAAAGTCCCCCAAACCAAGCTTGATCGCACCCGACGAACCCAACCCAATCCCCTCAACCCCCAAACTCTCCGGCTCGACCCCATATTCCCTCATCCGCTCAATCAACGGAACCGCCAGCTCAGCATTTCGAGAACTTGAACTTCCACTACTTTCTGCATCGGTTTGACGCACGGTTTGTGACTCGGAATTAACCGGTCTATCTCTCCACACCCGTCTTTGACCCGTGGCGTTACCGTTACCGTTACCGCTTCTAGAATCAACAACGGGGCGCGCTTCATAAACAAGAGCGGGAATATCTTCGTCCCGCGATATCGCAAGCTCGACCAATAACCTTAACGGGCCAACGGGTAACAAAACCGCAGCGAGATCATACAAAGCCATGGCAACCAAAAGCACCCACGTCGTCCATTCGGGCAACATGGTAAACCAATACGCAGTCAAAACACCAATCACCACCATATACGTCTGCGTCACAAATATCGGGATCTTCGACATGAAAACCGCCAAAACCCCGACAACCGTAAAATTAAACAATAATATCACATAACTAAAACAATCAATCCCAATTCTAAACACTTGAATCAAGAAAACCCCAATCTCACCACCCATGAACCCTAACACAAGAAAAGCTGAAAACCCCATGTAATACTTCAAGAACTTGGTGCACCTGAAGTAGAACAGAACAACCAATAGGAAAGTGACAGCTGTGACGACAGCTACAAACACAAGTGAGTTCAAGATTGCACCTTTGAGCTTATCCCATGATGAATCCGATGTGGGTTCGGTGTAGGCTGCAGTGGCGATGGTGGATATTGAATATGAGAGTGATGAATCGGTGTTTAGTATGGAGACTAGTATGACTACTGAGAACATGCAGATTGAAACTGGGGTTATGATTCTGATGATTTCTTCGCCTAATGTGTGGAGTATGGTGGTGTTTGATTCGTTTTGGGCCATGGGTTGTGGTAAAAATTGGGGATTTTGGATTTTAGGGTTTTGAAATTGGGATTTGATGATGGTGGTGGTGGTGGTGGTGGTGGTGGTGGTGAATTCGATTGGGGTTTGATTTGGGGAAGACCTGATTGAATTACCCATTTACATGTTTCGGGTATGGGTCGGGTCGGGTCTTATGTAGGTTGGTAGGGACCATAAAGTTGTGGATTTTACTCTTTACCTCATAGGCTATAATAGAAAGTCGATATGCCTCTTGACAAAAGGAATATGTTATCAAAAATAAGAGGTTAGTAATTATTGAGTAGAGTCTTATTGGAAGCAGTTTTTCTATCGTTTTCTAACTCTAACTATCTAAGCCATTGGCTTAATGAAACCTCTCTAACATGTTCGTTATGAAATGAGGCTGTTTTTCTCCCTTCTCTAGTTCAGATAGTCTAGGGTGTAACTCATTGAATGTGTGGTTCCCGAACCATGTATCCTCCCAAAACAAGGTTTTGCTACTCGATCGATCCTGGATTTCTGTTTAGAAGGTCTTATATTTTTATGGCTTCAACTTCGAAGTACTTTCCAACATTGATAAGTTTTAACTATGGACCATAGACGCAATACACCGCCAAGTGTCTAAAGTCATGTCGATTGAAACTATGAATTGTCTTGACATGTTCTAGCCACAAAGATTTTTTTTGGTTTTGCTTCTTCGTTACCCCTTGGCAATTAGAGACCTCCAAGATTAGTAAAATTCATTGCATTTTGTTATGCTACCAGATGAATTTCTTTGAGTCTCCGTTCTGCCTCATAAAAAGTCTCTTCTAATGTGCTCTAGCTTCTCTAAAACAAATCCTAATGTTTTGAACATAAATAAGGATTATTCAGCGACTTTGACATACAAGCCAACCTTTAAACGATAACATTTTTTTTACCTTTCACACGTTTAGTTTTGCCTTGAACCGATTAACAATAGTCATCCAGTTTTAACAAACTTATGTTGGCACCGATCAATAATCCCAAATTGGCAAAGGAATTGAGGTTGCCTTCAAAGTTTATGATTAGCACAACATTTTACATGCGTATTTGTGTTTGTATTATATATTTAATAAGAAACATAGATATTACATCAACATTGCAGGTAGGCGGGCAACAAGCTACGTTGCCACCCCAATCTAAATTGCATACCCTAACCTGCTAACCCCTTTGGAGTCGACACATTGCTATGCACAACCCGTTGGACCCTGGTTAGGAAACAGATAGCTTCCGGTGCCAAGGAGCCAAAGGTATCAAAAGCCAGAGGGACAAAAACATGTTGGTTCTCTTCGCAGGCTTTAGCATGTTTCTCCACCTTCTTCGTTTCAGCCCTTTTCATTGCTTGCGCAGGTACAAACCCATTATCCCTCAAACCAGCTAAAGGAGATACCCCTGTGAGGTCAACACAAGCGTGTTTCCCCCGGCCCAACCAAAGACGAGCAAATCTGCAGGTCGTAGAGTGGATCTCCCTTCCGTGGGGTCTGTAAGGAAGTTTACGGGGGCTTCCTTTTTAGCTGATATCCCAGCTCGCCTTAAGATGTCCCAAAGAACGTCCTGCACCCAATCATGTCGGTATTTGAACCCAGGCATCTCCTTACAATGAACCGCATGCTCTCCGAACTTATCCAAGCAAGCCTTACGGCAGATCGGACATGTTTCGTCTTCTGGGTACATTGGGACTATCAAACGGTACGTAAGAATGGCCCTATACTCGACCGCAGACATGCTTTGGCCCAACCATCAATCGGGATAACGGTAAGAAAATCTTGTGTTTGTTATATAAATTTTTATATTTATGTTTAAACCAATGGTTCATTAGCAAAATTAGTGTATCATACATATGATAACATATATAACATATGTTCATAATTTTTAAAACATAAAAAATGCAAAATTGGGTGAAAATGAAAAAAAACAGAACATGAGGGGCAGGCAATATAAGGTGCCGTGGTGCCCACACTGTACACGTACGCTCTAGATCACCCCAAGTTCAATCCAACGGCCAATACTAATTCAAACTCCCAACACACAAAATAAAATCACTCCATATAATTCTCATAAACCCTCATTATTATCAGCTACAATACAAAAGCCCTCCGCTAGGGTTTTATATACCGACGAAAGATCAGCGTATTAAAGGTATAAAGTATTCATTTTTACTCTCATTCTGTTCGATTAATCACTTTTACGATCTTAATTTGTATGTCTTTGTGATCACAAATATTATTGTCGATTAAAAATTAGGGCTTGGTGAAACTATGTGCTTTATCATTTCGCTATTTTAATTTCATGTCGTGCTTGCTGTTGAAACTGGTAGGAGTGTAAACGAGCCGAACCCGAGCTTGTTTAGGCTTGAGCGCGGCTTGTTTTAATTTTAGAGGGCTCAAGCTTGGGATGTTTAGAGGGCTCGAGCTTGGCTTGTTTTAATCTGAAAGGGCTCGAGCTTGGCTCGTTTATTATTTATTAGTTTATTTAATAGTTTTATTATATTTTTATGACTATTTGCATATTTTTTTTGTAACTATAAGTTTTATATATATTGTAATACATATTATTTAATTATTTTTGTTACATGTTTATATTTAAAAGCAGTTGTTATATAAACATATAAAATTTATTTATATAAATAAAAAGCTCGATTAGGCTTATGAGCCGGCTTGAGCTTGAAATGTGAAGTTTGGGCTCAAGCTCGAGCTCGTTTGTTAATTGTAGGGGTGTGCGTGGTGCGATTCGTTGCGGTTTTTGGCTAAAACCAAACTGAAAACCAAACTTCGGTTTTTGGGTTTTTTGAAACCGTTCGGTTTCATTTTTTTTGGTTTTTGGTTTGGTTTTGGTTTGGTTTTTGCCATTTGAGCTTGAAAATTTTAGCCTGAAAAAAAGTTGGCAAAGATAATGGATTTTGGTATAAACAATTTTGTTAATTGTAAAATAATAGACTAGAATAGATTTGACCAAAATTATTTGAGTTAAACGTAAAACCAAACCGCCGGTTTTTGTTTCGGTTCGGTTATTTCGGTTTTGGGTCCGTGTTTTCGGTTTCTTGCATACCCCTAGTTAATTGAGCCTTAATTAAAGCTCAAACGAGCCGTTTTCGAGTAGCTCACTCCTAACGTGTGGCTTG
The DNA here is from genome assembly GCF_021521415.1 of Bidens hawaiensis. Classification (NCBI taxonomy): domain Eukaryota; kingdom Viridiplantae; phylum Streptophyta; class Magnoliopsida; order Asterales; family Asteraceae; genus Bidens; species Bidens hawaiensis. The sequence continues at coordinate 120,543 of NW_027492966.1, read as the reverse complement.
GCTTGTTTATACCTTTATTGGTATTCTGGATTATGAAGTTTGTTACATTACAGTGTAATATTGTTTTAATTTTTAGGTTCTAGCACTAGCAGTAAATTTCTCTGATTTAATTTATTGAATTGTTGAATTCTAGGTTGTGAGATACAACCATGGCGTTCTTCAACAGAGCTGGTAGCATACTAAGGCAGACTGTGACAATGAGTAAGCACATCAACAATGAAATGTCTGTGGCCAGTCCGTCTCTCTTTCAAATGATAAGATGCATGTCGAGTTCCAAAGTCTTTGTGGGAGGTAATCTCAAATTAAATATATGTTGCGTTGTATCATCATGTTTGTAGTTATTTTAATGTTCTTGATTCTTGCTGTTACAGGATTGGCATGGGCTACTGATGAAACAAGTCTGAGAGAAGCTTTTAGCGCATATGGGGAAGTCTATGAAGGTATGAAGAAAGATACAGCGTTTTGAATTATATTCTGTGATAAATTTCTCATAACCGTTTATGATGTGCAACAGCTAGAGTAATCACGGATAGAGAAACTGGCAGGTCCCGAGGTTTTGGATTTGTTACTTTTGCTGACTCTGAAACTGCTTCCGCTGCAATCCAGGCGATGGATCAAAGGGTATTTTTGTCTTATTTTTTGTTACTATACACATTAGTCCCATGGAAATTGGAGACTGCAGTGCCTGTATTGGCATATATATCATCAAAGAAGTTGACTGTATTAAACAACCAAAATGCATTTTAGGCTTTTGTAAAGATAGATTTCAAGAGACTATTAGATTCAAACCATGTGTTACAAGTAATTTTAACAAAAAGACATTTTGAAATAGAAAAATTTCTTATTCTATTTTTTGGGATAAATGTTTGCCTATGTGACGGTCATTTATGTGTTAAGAAAAACGATATTCATGAACAAAATTTGCAGGAGTTGCATGGTCGTACGGTGAGAGTGAACTTTGCCAATGATAGACCACAAGGCGGTGGTGGTTTCCGTGGAGGCGGTGGTTACGGTGGAGGTGGCTATGGTGGTGGTGGCTATGGAGGAGGTGGTGGTGGATACGGAGGCGGTGGCGGCGGATACGGCGGTGGCGGCTATGGTGGTGGTGGTGGCGGTTATGGTGGAAACAGTTATGGTCCTGGAGGTGGAGGTGGAGGTGGAGGTGATGTGGCTGAAACTGGTGGTTTTGGTGGAAACACATATGCTTCTGGAGGTGATGTGGCTGAGACTGGCGGCTATGGTGGAAACACTTTTGGTGGCGGTGACAACCAAAACTTCAGTGGCGGTGATAACGTTGCTAGTGACGCTGCTGATGCTCCGGGTACAGGGGAAGTAAACTACGGGGACTATGAAGACTCTGATGACTCTGCCAAACGGGCTTGACCTTTGCACCCGAGTTTATTTTCATGCGGACTGCTGTTTGGAGCTTATTATGTTCTGTTATTTTCAATTGTTTATTTTCTTAGTGTTGAATCTGCAATATGTAAAAACTTCGAATTTTATGGTCTCAGTCGGTTAAAACTTCATTCGTGCTTGTAAGAACAGCTAGTGTTCTTGGGGTTAATAGGATATAAAGATTGATTCCAAAGATTTATACTATTTTATATGATAGTATTATACCAATACTGATACCAAAAACCTGCATAGCAAATTAGCAATACAAGTTACCACCATACTAAAACTTTCAGCTTGAAATAAATTGCTAGTAAGCTGTAACTCATGCCAAAAAACAATACTATCATTAATCTAGATGATATAAATAATATGTTTACAAACAAAATTATGAACTTATCTAAACCTCCAACTTTCCAAGCTATACTCAGAAAAGAGAGCCCTTTGGGCATTCAAAACTGCAGGAGACCCTTGTCTTGCTTTCTCCACCATATGTTTTATCAACAACTTCTCCATCTCATCGTCGTCGTCATCATCATCAAGATTCCGCTCATCTCCACCAATATCGTCGTCGTCATCATCATCAAGATTCCGCTCATCTCCACCAATATCGCCAAATGACGGAGTTCCATTATCATTATCATCATCAAAAATTTCATCAAACTTTGCACACTCACTGCAAGCCTCAATTGATCGATTTAAAACAATAGGCTCGTCTTCATAGCTTTCATATCCTGCATCACTGCTTGAAAAATCATTCCAAGACTTCCGATTTTGGACATCAATTTGTGCTTCTAATTCTCTAATTCGTTCTTCAAGTCGGAATTGAATCACTTCATGTAACCGTAAGCTCAGTTCTCTTGGACAAACCGCATAATTACCAGAATAAGTTGTTTCATTTTCTTCATTAATATTATCCACCATCTCACACCTTGATTCACCCTCGGGCTCGGCTACAGCTGCCTCAAAATCTGCATCAAGCTGCACATGAATCGCATTGACCTGTTATAAACTTAACTATACAAAAAAATAAATAATAATAATAATAATAATAATAATAATAATAATAATAATAATAATAATATGATTAATAATTAAAGTTCGGTTACCTCAACAAGATTATAAATCTTTCTTTCTAAACTAGATGAAGCCATACTAAGTTCAAGCAACTCGAGTTCAGCTTCAAGCTCCGCTTCAATTTCACTAAAAGTATTACTATTTTCTTTCGTAACAACAGAATCTGTTCTTTGTGATTCATGATCATCAACCGTAAGCTCCTGCATAATTAACGAATCCTTCATCTCAATCTCCTCTTCAAGATCTTGAATCAAACTCTCTTTCTGCTTCACCAACCGATTCAACCTTTCCACCTCACGTTTATTTTCCACGCACGAATATAATATACCAAACGACATCCCAAGACACACAAGTAACGCTGCATCTAGAGACTCGCTTTCTTTCTTTACATCAAAACCGCCATGCACATTACAAGTTTCTATGGCAGGTTCAACATGAACCTTAGCACAACTTTCTAACGAACTTAACGATCTAAACGCTCTCCTGTTTATTATTCTACGTCTAAACGACACTCTACTTCTTCGAGTCGAAACTTCAACTTGGGAATCATCTTGTGTTAAACTTTGTTTCCTTGATGACTTGCTGAATGGCCATTTCTTCCATTTCTTATCAGATGGTGGTTTTGGTGAGTTGAGTTTGTTACTCACTGAACCATGGTTAGATGAGTGTGATGATATTTGTTCACTGGGCTGCTTAAGCTTTTTGAAATGGTGGGTTATAGAGCCTGCACCAGCAGCAACTGCTGCCATCCATTTATCCATTTTTTTTAATATTCTTCAACAGATGCTAAAAGAACACAAGATTACTGGATTTGAGTGGATTTCTTATATTATTCTAGGGTTGTTCTAAATATGTTAGATTGAAATGATGAGTCATAATTTCGACTTTTTAGCTATTTCCAAATTTAGTTGAAACTACCTTTTTTTATAAATTAATTATAAATTCCCTTATTCTTACATATATAAATTTATATATTTTTATTACAATATACCATTGTAGTAACTCTAGAAGAACTTTATTTCATGACAATCTTTTGTTAAATTTTAAAATACTTAGTATGTAATATGCAACAAATAATTTCATACAATAATATAAAAAAAGATATTTCAATTTGAAATATTTGTGTGAGAACAAAATAAAGAAAATTAAAGCCAGTTTTCACTAATTTTTTTTAATAATTACTGATTAATAATTATAGAAATAAAAGGATATTGATCTTTTCTTTTATAACATTATTAATATATTTTGATATTTTAATGTGTGGGCTATATACAATTTATAACCTCCTTTTGTATAGCTGTAAAACATTAAAAAAATAAAATTCATAATTGTTCATTTCAAGAAAAGCAAAATTACAGCAAACCTACCAAAATAGAAGCAATCAGCACTCTTTTTTTTTATTGTTAATTTCAAAATAAAAGGACTAATTTAATTCATTTGAATAAAAGCATGATGTACATTTAACATTAAGAAACGCACTCATAAATAATCCTTCCAAAAAAATTAGAGAAAGTGCTTGTTATTCCAAAGAGTTTATCAAATCTTTGAAGTTATACACAAGCCAATCCGCTTTTGCAGCAACGGGCTCCCGAAGCTGGACACCACCATAGCAGATAAACAGGTCAGCGCAGCCTGGTTTTCGAGCCTACACAAAAACAAAAACAATATTAATGCATCTTTACAAGTCAACCACTTGGTCTACAAAAAATAGATTATTATCATTACCTCGAGATCAGTGGCACCATCTCCTATCATTACAACTGTCTTGTATCCGTGAACCTTTCTTATTAATTCAACTGCAGTTGGTTTCCCTCCACTTCTTGAAGTCGGTTCGTTTACATCAAATCCGGCAAATTCACCAGAATTATGGAATAATAGTTGATTAGCAAATATATTTTCAGTTGGTACCCCAAGGATTGATGCCACCGGCTACAAGCAACAAGTCAATAAGTCAACAAATATAGTTTTATTAAATAACTATAAATTCTCTATAACTTACATTGATCATTTGACGAAAACCTCCCGATATCAAATAAACAGTCTTACCACTTTCCTTTAGCTTCTGAACCAAATCATTTATGCCAGGAGAAAGTCTACCAAAATCAATTAAAAAAAATCAACTTAAAGTCAACCGGTATGCAGGTGTTAACCAAACAGCATCATACCTTGGGGGCCTCTTTTCAAGAAAGTCTTGGACGGTTGATAATGAAGGTTTGAAAAGATCAAGTCTGGCAGCTAATGCTTCCTCAAAAGGGACCGAACCACCCATCGCTCTGCGCACGCACGATTAAATTAATAAAAAAACTGGACGAAATGCAGAAATGAGAAAACCGATCTTAATACTGAGCACACCTGGCTGTCCACTCAGCAACAGCTTTTCCAGCTCCACAAAATTCAGCAAGTTCATCAATGCCTTCATCCACACACACGGTGCTATCCACATCAAAGCATACAGCATCAGCCTTTTGCCATAAATCAAGAACCTCTGAATGTTTGTTTAACAAAAATCCAGTTAAAACATATTTATTTGACTTTTTTCAATTTAGATTATGTTAATGTTATATGAAATATGAAATACCTTTTGATGGTAATGTGTTGTCTAATCGGCCCAATGAGGAGGCGGTTAATGGCTTAACAGAACCAGCTTTTGAGTTGGATGAGTTGGTAGGCGCCATCATCTTGATTGGACCATAAAACACTCTTCTTCTGTTTGATGTATGTGTTGGGAAGAGAGCTGTGTTTCCCTGAGTACCGTAACCACGAATAGGAATTATTCGGGAACTGATCAGCCCTTCCATCAAATTTACCTGTCATCAAGAAAAATTACCATTTTAACCCTAAACAAATAACTGTTAAAATGTTAAATGCAACACAATAATACAAGCTGAATACTCTTTACGCAGAAACATTTTCCAATGAAATTTAACATGATAGGTCGTGCACAACGATTAGCTTAGAGCTTTTAAAAATAATTGAATTTCAACATAATGCTTAAGTCCTTGGCAAGAACGCTGAACGTGTACTGTTTAGCATCTCTTTCTAGCTTTGGTCCGACACATGTAAAGGAAATCCATTTCATGTTATATTCTATGTACTTCAACGAAAAGTCATTAACTATTGCACAAAACAAAATTAACCTGATAACTTATTGTAACTAATACGAGTTCAATTATCCGACTAAAACAAAAACTCTTCTGGCAATTTGACAGGAATTAAGTTATTGACAAAAGAATGATAAAAAAGACTCTTATTGTAACTACACTCCATGTCTCTATGCTCAAGAAGAGAAGTTACAAGTTACAACACAGAACACCTGATATAGTTATTGACAAAAGAATGATAAAAAAGATGTAACAGGCATGCGGAACAATCAGTTACTGGAGGATGCACATGTGAATACGAGTTAGTTGGGATGGGTTGTGGTCAGAATGGGTTGTTTTAAAAAATGGCCATTTTGGTTCGAGTTAGAGCAGGTTGACAAAAATGGGTACGGATGAAATGAGCCGCTTTAAAAAATGGTCATTTTGGTTCCGTTTGAAACAGGCTGTTTTAAAAAATATGCAATTTGCTTCAAGTCAACCTTTTTACATTTATCACAAACTCACTGCATTATTCAAAAGGCAGAATTCAGACAAGAAGTCCTCAATTTTCCTTCACAGTGATTACTAGAAATCACTCATTTTTCCTTTCAACAGCATCATCAATCTCAATTTCATTTCCATCTGACCAAATACTAGGGAGGCAACAACATCATCATGAAACCAAATAAACAACATGGGCTCATTTCTAGCCGAAATAGAAGGATTTTGAGACAGGAAATAAAGAACGAAAACAACATAACAACATCAAAACATCCCATAATGCTAAGTTAAAACTTAGAAACAAGCAAATTAAGATCAATGAAAAATTCAACCGAATAAACTAACATGCATCAAGATTATCCCTGGTGTTGAAATCAGCACCATTTCACCCCAAGTTATGTTGACACAATTTGTGCTGATATAATGCATAAAGTAAAAGGTGGGGGGGGGGGCATAATTTGTAAAAATCTCATTTGACTTGTTAAACTTTATTAAAGAGAACTGTTCATGTTCTGGCCAGTTATGTCAGCTGTGGGATACAAAAATATATCAAAATCTAACCTTGAAAGATAAAATTATGATGACTTATTAAACTCAAACCTTAATCTGATAAGAAAAGACGCAGCAGACCGACACAGCCTCGATCTAGAGAGAGGCGAGGAAGAGTAGAGGATAACCGATCGATTCAGGGCTCGAAATACACCAACCAATTGTGGAAAATGAACACGAAACAATCAACCTAGAAGACTCAAAACCAACTACTTAGAATTACAAACAACCCACACACAGCACGCAATTAACACACAGTAATACCCAAGTTGGCTAGAATAAGAAGCTAGATCCCTTAATGGGTGTTAATGCACAATTGATCATTACTAAATACCAATTTGGATACACAGGCATTTCATCAAACACTTGGTGGGCGCCCAAAAAAACTCAATTGCAAACAATATATAACTAAAGCCTGCACCTTGAAACCAATACCCTAATAATCAAAATCAAAGCTTGAGAACAGACCAACACTTACCAGAAGATTTGAAGATGTTTCAGTCAGAAAGAATCGTTGTAAAGTTTAAGACTTGTAGAATCTTTGAGGCTTTGTTATAACGCCAAGATTATTAATTTATTATAATTGCATAAGATTCAAATGTTAATCTTTTTGGTATTTAAAGTTTGAGAATTTGTTGGGGATTTTTTTTGGATCTCACCAACCACAGGGGCCTGGTTGGTATCATGTAATATTAATCAATTAATGATGATATGAAATGTTGTTTAGCGGCGTTGCGAAAGTGACAACACACGCATAAATGATAAACACACATAAACGAAAATGTAATCGACAAGAGAACTATAATGTGGTTCGATTCTAGGGGTGGACTTACATCTACAGGCTGCAACTCGAGTTTTCTTATTACATAATCAAATATTATAATTATATAACGTGATATATATAGAGATAAACTTGAGCCCAACCCCAAAACCGGCCAATTTGAGTCCAAGCCCGTGATTCCTTGTCATCAATTTGAGTGCAAACCTAAGACCGACCCAAATCATTTACAAATTCTAACAAATGTATTCATCGTGTAAGCCCTAGGGTTGTTTGGTTTCATCGGCTACATTGTTGCGGCCGATCGAGTAGGGGCTTCGGGTGTGGGTAACCGATTGTGAAGGTGTATACGGCCATTTGGTTTGCATATTTTATTAGGTGGCATGCGAATTTGGTCTGGTTGTTCAGCGAGTACTCTGAATACCCTTACGCCCTGTTCTTGAGTTTTTTTAAATGAGAGAAAGGAAAAGAAAACTAAGGATAGTTAAAAAATGAGTGTTCTTGAGTTTTTTTAGGATGGAAAGAAAATGAGTATGAGGAGTTAGGAGAGATTAAATTGATGTTTTTTTTCTAATAAGTTATCCTCTCAAAAATGGGCTGATTACTAAGGATAACATAGTTATCATTTCCTTTCCTCTAATTTCCTCCTTTCAACTCAAGAACACATCTAATTAAAAAAAAAAATTCCTTCCATTCCCTTCCCTTTCTTATCCTTCCCTCTCCTTTCCTTTTATTTCCTTGGTTAAAAAACTCAAGAGCAATGCATTAGGGTTTATGATTTATAATTTCGTGTTGACGCGTACTCCGACAGTGGATGATTGAAGGTCTATTTATGGGGTCGAAAAGGGTTAGAGTTGTACTACATTTTATTTTATTTTTTATTTTTATTATAATAGGCGAAGTTAACATAGATTTTAACCACATGGAATAAACGAAATTCATACCAAACCTTACACGTAAAAAGTGATTTATGTGATTTTCATTGTTAATGACGATTCATGTAAGCTGGTATCGACCTAAAGAGCGAAAAGTATAACATAAATGAATATAACCTTTTTTTAGGACAAATTGACAAATGTATTTTTTATTTAGTGAATTGAAATGTAAAAGCCAAGTACTAGAAATGAAACAGAGTCAAAACTTGCAGATCCAACCCAAAGCTATTGTTCTTAAAGCCCATGTGAATAGATTGAGGCCCACCTTAGGTTTATACACTAGTTCAAGGTATGGTTCGGTTTTTTACCGGGTTTTTATTGAGTTTTGGCTGGGTAGAGGTGGAACCGGTTCCAGCGGGTCCGGGTAGGGTACAATTTTTCTTAGGAACTACAACCCAGCCTGGGTCTCGGGTTTTTTTGCCACCTCTAAGTGTTAGAAATAAATTTACTAACACATAAATTTTTTAAGTTCATTGCAGCCTAAATTCAATCAAAACACAAAAGTAGAACAAACTAATTAAGAGTCAAACCCAAAACAATAACTAGAAATATAAAAAATAGTATCTAGTAACCAGATAGTATCAATATTAATTATTCAACACAAAAGATGCACCAATAAGAAGATGAACATATCTTGAAATTCAATACTCTTTCATCTCTTCTCCTGTTACTCCAAGTCTTGCTTATTTTCTAGCTTCTTGAGAACTAGTTTGAAAAGTAAATTAGAACAACAACAGACTAAATCATGCATATTATGCATATTATTATAGTCACTAAAACTTCATGAATCATGCACAAATGGCAATACAGAAGTATTAAAAAGAAGAGTTATTAAATTACTTCTCTTTTTAAGAGGCAGCTTTTTGAGACAACATTGATCACAGGACCAAAACAATGGGGCTTCCATCATCATCTCTTTCATGCAGTACCTGAAAAGAGAGGAAGATTGTAAATATCACAAGTGTTTAATTAATAAACATTGCATGCCAATCATTCAATTCAAGGCACGTCGATATTTTAGAATAAAAAGTTATGGTCAGTATCAATATCATAATCGATTAACTCATTCAAAAAAAGTGTTACTTGAATGCTTATCGCAAGCATACTGGAATTTGACGTGTTGCGTGCACTAAACCATGACAACTGAGACTTAACTAAAGATGAGGCCTGCATGGAAGATAAATGTGGAACAAGAGTAATGACAATTGGAGTTTAAATGTTTAATGCATGTGCTTATGCTTTAACTACTTCTTAATTAAGTTGCAATGCAAGGTTTGGTATAGTATAACTACAAGTTTCCTCAGTAGTATCCTCTCTAAATCAAAATCATTAATTGCGTCATGGTATTGACGTTATTAAAATTTTCTTAACGATATGCATGCGATATGTGTGCGTCGATCCAATAAGATCCAACGGGTAAAACGCTATGCGGGTATTTTTTGGTAACTCACCACGACTCTTTCATTATTATTAAAAACGAAAACCACACAAAATAATATGGCCTTAAACCTATATTTATACTAACATTAACTTGTTTCCTACTCCAACTCTTAAGTCATCGATGATAAAACGGCAGCTGGAGATATAGTGGCGATCACATCAACCAGAGTAATAGAATTTGATGGTAGATACTAACACTCAGCAACTAATTTCATAACAATTAGAAGACACACAGTATATAAACAAAGTAGCAACACACCAAACATGGTACTTCACTGATCAGTGCAAATACATCTGCGGGATGAAGAAAATCCTACACGTGCATAACTAGAATCGACGAATTAGCAACACACCAAAACTGGTACTTCGCTTAGTTCAACCGACTCAAGCAGTTAGGTTGTAGTGTTTAAAAGACCCTCTTATAAAACTACCTAAATATTATGTAAAACATACAATATGTTAATGAATGCCACAAACTTTAGTAAATCACTTTCCAAATAAACGTCTTTAATGCCGCCGCAGCGCGCGGGGACTACTTTCTAGTTAAGAAGTAAAACCCAAAACAATAACTAGAAATATAAAATAGTATCAATTTTCAACACAAAAGATACACCAATAAGAACATGAAAAATTAAAACATCTTAAAATTCCATACTCTTTAGGGACTTAATACACTCTTTCATCTCTTCTCCTGTCTCCAACTCTTCCTTATTTTCTAGCTTCTTGAGAACTAGTTTGAAAAGTAAATTAGAACAACAACAGACAAAATCATATTATGCATATTATTGTAGTCACTAAAACTTCATGAATCATGCACAAATGGCAAAACATAAGTATTAAAAAGAAGGGTTAGTAATTACATCTCTTTTTAACAGGCAGCCTTTTCAGGCAGCAGTCTTCACAAGACCAAAACAACGGTGCTTCCGTCACGACATCTTTCATGCAGTATCTGAAAAGAGAGGGAGATTATAGATATCGCATGTGTTTAATTAATAAACGTTGCATGCCAATCGATTAATTAATAAAAGTTTACTCAATAGATATCCTCTCTATATCAAAATCATTAATTGTGTCATGGTATTAACGATATTAAAATTTTCTTCACGATATGCATGCGATATGTGTGTGTCGATCCTATAAGGTCCGCCGGGCATGATGCTGTGTCGCTAATGTGGGTTCAAAGGTCATATAAAGCGTTGCTAGACTGTAGTCTATCAAAATCAGCTCTATGTTGTTGGCTGCTAACTGTACTTGTTAAATTAAGATTTAAGCTTGTTACATATGAAATTTTATCCTAAGTTACTTATGTAATGTTATGAATGATAATAAGACCATCTGTAACCTATCATCTCCTATGCTGGACTTTTCAAGCGCTTTTGTTGGACTTAATAGGATCGAGCCACACGAAAAACATCGATATTTTTTTGATAACTAATCATGACTCTTTCAATATTATTAAGAACGAATCATCATCATCATCGTACTCAGTATATCCCACCAATAGCAAAGCTATGGTAGGGTCTGAGGAGGGTAAGATGTATACAGCCTTACCTCTACCCTATAAGGATAGACAGGCTGCTTTCGGTGAGACCCCCGGCTCGATAGTAGTTTGCATCAAGCCTTGGACATAAGGCACATAGCACTCAATCATCGGGACACCGGCTGATCGGTGCATGTACCCTTGTCTTTCGGCTATCAACGCCACTACATGATGCCTGATTAACCGTCCGTCACTTTTAACGTTATTTTCACGAGATTAGTAAAATAACGTCAAAATTAGTGCAATTTCACTTTTGCCCACCCGAGGGTTCACACATATATACATCATATGTGCGCACCACAAGCAGGGCTATTGCCTTACATTATTAAGAACGAAAACAACACAAAATACTATTGCCTTACACCAATATTTATACAAACATTAACTTGTTTAGGACTCCAACTCTCAACTCCTAACAATATTGAAACACATAATAAAATAAACTTGATCTCTAACTCCAACAATTAAAATACTGATTAACTAAAATAAACTTGCACTAAACTCTTCTAACTTGTTTCGAGATTAACTTTCAATACAACATGCTTCGCGTTCTAGAATTATATCATTGGATTTTTTTCCTTTACATGTAAAGCATATCTTTCTTGTTAACAAATTAGGAATGATCCAAGAATTAGCTTCACTCTACTTCCTTGTAATTAACAATTGTGCAATACCTCGTCTGATTAATAACATTTTTGCTTCTTCGGGAAATCATAATCCGCTTGTAAATTGTATGCTATCTTATTTAAGATTTTTTGTTCTACCACCGAATATGAGATGGCATGTCGCTAAAGGCGGATATGAGGTTCCTGAAGTGTACTGGTGGAATAATTAATTTCATAAACATTATTATTCTTACTTCTCGCTAAGATTCTTCAACGGTTATGATTTGACATGTTAATGTTGTATTTGGATGCAGTGTAATTACAATCACAAAATATGCAGTGCAGTAGGCGAAAGCACATAGAAGAGATAACCAAAGAAATCTTACATATGTTGGCGAGTCGGTGGAGCTTCACATTCACAACAGGTTATCATAGCTTCAACCAAACCAACATCACCGCATATTTCACGAACTTTGTCCTACAAAACAATAAGTTCAAAAATTGGATATTCATGTGACAATTAAAAACAAATCTTACATGTGTTGACAATAACATATGCATTTTTGTTATAAAACAAAGCATGTGACAACTAAAACAAATACTTTGACATGTCATTACAAAACTAGATACATATTAGAATGTCCCAATAAAGTACTGTCTATAGTGTATATACACTAATTATATAAGATCACAACATCATGAATCATAGAAGAGGTGGTCTAATGTGTAACTAAAGCTTGTATTAACTAGTTAAAGTGTCTAAGATTTGAGCTCATAACATTTGCAGTTAACTACTTAATGGTGATTACATAAAAAGCGTTAAAAATTAAGGATTTACTACGTGTAGTTCAACTTATAACAATGTATGTCGTTTGGATGCATAATGCTGTATGATATTTCATATTTGATGATGATCTTGCTCATTTTAGTTGTTGTTGTCATATTTTAATAGAAAACGTGGTTAGAGAAAGGGCGGGAGAACAAGTATAAAATGGGGATAATCATGTATAAATACGATATAATAAGCGTTATATATATATATATATAAGTAAAAAATAAATAGCTTTATAACAGATGACTAATAAATCGATGAATAATATGTTAGAACAAGGTATAAAACATTTATCAATTAACATTATGATATCAGTTTTTCTTATTAGACGACTAAATAAATTCTCTTAAAACGTTCCAATTTGTCACAAACAGGTTTGACTCGACTGACAACGGTTTTAATATCTTATATGACATCTTCGCCACCCTCAACCTTCATCTCTACATCTTTCACAGATCAGCCACAACAATAAATAAGATAGCGCGTATGGAGCAAGTTATATATCAATCCATGCATCATCGGGTGTTTTAAAACAAGATTACGTAATAGAAGTAAAATAAAAACAGGCAGATTACTGTCAAAACTGCTATAAAATAACTATCGTTTGCTTCAATATTTATAATTAAACCAAGCACAACATAAAATAGATTTTTGTCTAGCAAAAGCAAACAATTATAGAGTAATTTGTACAGGATTTTTTTATAACGTACACAAATTAAAAATATATATATATTAATCATGTAATCTAAATTAAAATAAACAAGATCCAAAATAATGTAACTTAGAAAATCAGGTGAGCTAGTACAACCACAATTTACGAATTGACAATCAAAAGTTTAACATAAAAAATGAAACATCAGAAACTACTAAATAGATAAACAATTTACCATGTGGTTGGAGGCCATGTGAACCGGTAGCTAAAATGTTGCGGCTGACAAAGATATGTTGTAAACCTAGGAGTTTAAAACTTCGTACACTTTTAAGAGTGTTGCTATTTGTACCATAGTCTATAACACCTTAACTTACAAATGTTCTTAACAAATGCTATCATGCATTAATTATCACCTAATAATAAAATCTTTTCATTAAATGCAATCACTTTTTATTTATTTATTTATTTATTACCCAAAATTTAATTATCATGTTCATGTTATATACACTATTTTTAAATTTTTTTTTTTTTGCATAAATATCCTTTTTTTTCGTTTTATACTGAAACTTTACCAATTAACAATAATAATTTTAGATGAGTAGACACAAAATTGTCTTCATGTAGAGTTGAAAACATAAAAAAATTAAAAGCTCTAAAGCTATATGACTTTGTTTAATTATGTATTAATTGAAATCCTCGAAATTCATGTTTAACTATTCTTTTTCGAAGGGTAAAAAATTAAAATAAAAGCCTTAAAATAATACATTATATAGCATCCTTAAAACTATAATATTACTGCTAAGTTTGATATATATGGAAATGAAAGTGAATATGAATATAAGTGATAACATAAAAAAATATGTGGTAAAAGGATTGTGTAATGTTTTTATGTAAATATCGTTATTTGGTATTTCACTAATATTCGTTGAGATTTGTAAGGTGTTGGACATGTGATAATGAGTTTTTTTGTTATAATACTTTTGCAAATAAATTGGATACAACAACAATTAAGTTTCAACACTTTGTGGGGTATAAAGAAAATTAAAATAAACAGATACGTTGTAAAATAAAAACAATTGAGAAATATGATTTAATTGGCATAATTAATTTTCTTTATTTATAGTGTTATCTATTGAGGAGTAACAATTAATACCATTATTTAATGTCAGTTAAAATACAAATTAAAAAGGGAGAGAATTAAATTTTATTGGCTCTAATGATCAACTTTAATTATTATTACAACACTGGTGTTGGTAGTAAATAGATTCGGGAAAATTTTCAAAATGATCTTTTGGAGGAGATAAGTTTCCAAAATGATCTATTAACAACTAAAATTCCAGATACAATCTATTGAAATCCGTCTCCCACGTGAGATTGGGAAAACCGTCATAAAATTTCATCCACCAATTATATTATGGCACTTTTAATTGCTCTCACCTATAACGTTATTTTTCCCAGCAAATCCGTATGACAATTTAGATTTCACCTGAAACTTATATTTTCACTTTTTTTTTCCGTTTACCGGCATATATGTAGGTTCCATACATAAATAAACAATTATACTAACTAGCTCTAATTATTTTTTTATACGGTTTACATAAACAATATTTTTATACACATTACCGAACATTCAAACTAATTGTGCGTAGTTTTTTTTGAACGATTTACCTATACATGTGTAGGTATTTATATAAACGAACATTTAAACTACGTTTTTTTAGAGTATGTATCGTTTATCTATATGTGTGCAAGTTATTTACATAAACGAGCAATCAAAGCTTATTTGTTCATATGATTTCTATAAATTATTTTTAGAAGATATTGAGAGGAACATTAATCACTACATTTATACGATTTTTATATTTTATTTTTTTAATATTGAAAAAAATGAATAGTTTGTATTTGTTTGTGTTTTCTCTCGATATATATTATGTTCGCATTAATCTCCCCCGCGCGTATATGTATATGTAGAATTTGACAGAACATGGATGTTTTTCCTTTTTTTTTTTTAAGAATTAGGGGAAATCAAACATGTTTTAGCTTCTATGGATGGAGATAGTCTACGGATGTTTGTACATTTGGAGACAAAATGAATGTTTTTTGAAGGATTGGTGGAAATATGACATGATATATGATGTGTGCATTTGTGAGTGATTTTACTTTAGCCACTAGGGATGGAGATTATCTTATGGATGGAATTGAAAAAAGCCAATTTAGATCACTGAGTTTCCTAATCAACGCTTGTTACAGACCATGTCTTCTTCAATGTAGCACTTGAGCTCTAGATCGTTGCTTGTAGTTAGTTATATCTTTATTGTAAGTAATGCAATTTTTGGTTCTTTGTTGATATCAGATTCTTGAAAAAAAAAGGAAATAAAGTAGAAACTTGATAAGCATGATTAATGAAGGGTCAAATCCTACCATTTTGGCTTTGTAACATCTAGATTAATCTAATATCGTATTAAGATAACAAAATTCTCATTTTGTGACAATGTTGGCATAAATGCGAATTTTGGTGATTTGAAAATTGTTTAAATCTTTCGCGTTTAAAAGAGAGGTATCAAGGAGAGAGGTAGTAGGGATAAAGACGCATGACAAAAAAAAAGTCAAGATGTCGGTTCATGATAGGATATGTCAACTAGGGTTGAGCAAAATCGGGACCGGTACCGAAATCGGTACCGATTTGGTACCATTGGTACCGAATCGGTACCAAAGTTTTAAGTTTCGGGATCGGTACGGTACCGGTATTTCCCGATTTTTACCTCTGGTACCGGTACCGTCCCGGTACCGATACCAAACCGAATATTTCGGTACCGGTACCGGTACCAAGAATTATGGATTTTTGGGATCGGGACCGGTCAGTACCGGTCCGGTACCATGCTCATCCCTAATGTCGACGATGACGCAATACAACTGCAATGTGTGGGTAATTCATAGTTTGTTTTATTATTTATTTTTTTATCTTTTTAATTCTTTAAATATGTTGCTTACTCAATATATACTTAATAGATGCTTTAATGCCAATTAACATAAACAACTAAATGTGTTGATAAATAAGATCTGGCTACATGGTACGTTTGAAAAAAATTAGCTGGCATTAAAATACAAGCATACCACATGAATCATAATTGTAATTTACTGGTACTTTAATTGGGTCTTGTTGTAAGATTGTGTGTTGTCGTTGAATTCATCCTCTGAATTCATCCAATAATATTCTGTCATGCAATATTGTTGATTGAATATTCGTTGAAACCGCTGCTAAAACCACATGAGTTGTTGTAGTTCGAGAACAAGGAAGACGATGAAAATAACACATTCACATATAAATTATATAAAAAAAAAGTAGATGAAATTCGTAGATATCACGTAAGTCAAAAAGTCATGACCACCAAAAGGAAATATAGACCCTCAATAATCTCCCAATATAGACAATGAGAAAATTAAAGCCAAAATTTAACCTTGTCTTAAACATTCACATGCATTCCACTTGTACCCTTACCACTTGTACATATTCATCAACCCCACAAAAGCATTACAAGTGTTGAACCCATTATGGCCAAGAAAGTGTTAGTTTCATGGTGTAGCATGAACCCATGGCTAAGATCCGTGTTGATACCTGATCCCGGACCCACTCCAGAGCCGATACCACCTCCTAACACACCAGTGTTGGTCGGGTTGTTGCCGTAGGGAGAAGTGGTGGTGCCACATGCTGTCACAGTGGTGGAACCTGGTGTTCTAGTGTTTCGGGGCGAATTTGTCACGGTGGTACCACTGCATAAATAATTCTAATTGATTAATCCACCCTTATAAATGAGAAACAATGTTTTAAAGTTTAAACTATTGTGACTTGTGCAATATGTCACATAGCAAAAAAAAGGATAAAAAGAAAACAAACCTACTTTAGATTTTACTTCTTTCATCTCATTTGTCCCACACAAGTTTTATACCTTTTTTTGGCAACTATTATAATTCCATTTTGAAAAGAGTGAAGCTTTTTTTTATGATGTATACTCTACCCTGAAAAATCAAAGGGGATTTTTGTCTTTTGGTTTAAAAATGGGAGAATGTTACAAGTTAAGTGGAAAATGGAACAAGTAAAAAGAAAATAGGGTGAGATACAAGCACAATCTAAGTACTAGAATAAGCTAAGTTGTATTTCATAAGTGGAAAATGCCAAAATGGAACAAGTGCTTTTGAAACAACTTAAGTTGACAATTACCCAAACACCTCCTCATTCATGAGTTCCATTAGAAAATTCTTATAACTAATTGTTTAAACCTTATTAAAAAAAATAGAAGAAAACTAAAACAATATACAACTTCGAATGCGTAAGTTACAATTCACCAATCATTATCACACTCTCAATGCATAAGTTACAACATAGGCTCGTACTATTAGACGTTCTTACGCAAGAACATCCATTTTGCCTCTACATCATCATATCTCTACCATAAACATCTAAATTGACTTATTTGTGACACTCTTATTATAGAAAAAGAATATAGATCTAATATATCAGGAAAAAAAAAGAGCTATGATCCATGGATACCCTCGGTAAACCCACTACATCCATTTGTTTTACGAGTCATAACACTCATAAATCACTAAAAACAGTTGATAGTCAACAAACCAGAATATAAATCTTGTAAACATATCAATAGTTTTGGCTAGAAAATCTTGTAATATAACTCTTTATATAATGTTAGTTATCTTCAAAAATATGTAACATCCTAAAATTTCGTATTTAATAAAGAAAGTCGTGTTTAGTTATTGAGCTTAAATAATTAATTAGTATTAATTATAAATCATGGACTTAGACTAATTAAGATGGATCAAGGGTAATGGGCCTTAAGTCCATGGGCTTTAAGGGATATAAATACCCCTTAAACCACCCTTAAACCCTAAACCCTCATTCCTTCCATCTTATTCTCTAACACACACACCTACACACATATACGCGGCAGTGAGATTGAGCGAAGTTAGGGATCGATTATACGCTAGTTCAAGAAGATCTTTATTACACGAGATAAATACAAGATCGATAGCCCGAGCTCGTAGAGGTATGTCGTTTACCTTTAAAGTTTACGTTTTTATAAGCGTTTAGTCTCGAAACTTAGAACGAGAATGGATCGGTATAAGCGAAACGTAAAGATGTAAACTTGATGATAAAACAAATCTAATGAACCCGTAAACATAAACGGCTCGTTTAGGATGAACCGTAGTTATGTTATTAAACGTTTTAAAGCCTAAAGGTCCAAACTTATTGTCTTTCCGGGCCAAGTTTTACCTGAAAATGACCATGGGACTGTTCGCGGGGAGGGTTAACACCATATCGGAGGGTTACCGGCAGAAACGGGGGTGGTTATGGAGGTTAAGGTCAAACAGGGGCTGCTACTGGGCAACTTCGCTTGCAGCTAATCCCTGCATAAGTTCGCCTCGATGAGAACTTCGATAAGTTGTAAGTTCGCCTAGATGTGAACTTCGCTAAGCTGTAAGTTCGCCTAGATGTGAACTTCGCTAAGTTGTAAGTTCGCCTAGATGAGAACTTCGCTAGTTATAAGTTCGTCAAGCTATAACTTCGCCTGAGCTAAGTTCGCTGGATGCTTAATTTCGCCAAGATTAAGTTCGCTTGTATACAAGTTCGCCACTTTGAACTTCGCCTAATACAAGTTTGCTAATGTTAAATTCGCTTGATATTAAGCTCGCCAAAAGTTAAGTTCGCTGAGAAATGAATTAAAATCCTAATGGAAAATGCGTTAAGATAGTTAATGTAAATAAAATTTTTCCAAGCTGACCTGGCAGCTCGACCCCAGCCAGGGGCTCTGCCCCTTGGACCCTGCTAGGGGCTGCCTCCCCTAGACCTCGCTGCCAGGGGCGCTGCCCCCGGACCCCCGTTCGTTGTGGGTAATAGCTAAGACTAGAAAGATGATATGAGTAGTGATAGTTAATTGATACGTGTAATTATTATACAGTCAGCCGTGCACAACTGAAGAAAGGGATTACCATCAACGGTGAACGTAACCGACTTCAGGTGAGTTTCTAGCCCCATTTCCCTGTTATGTTTTCGGGGCTGTGTGCATACTCGATGTGGATGTTAATACACTTACCTTAAATGGTAAGTGTATGTCTTGATATATATGTATGTATGTCTGACAGTACGTGAATGACCTTCGGGTATTGCATGTACTGTTAAGGCAGGTATAGTGTAGTATGTATGATATGTGTATATGAATACGGATGTATGTACAATTATGTTGTGTATAGTATTAAACGTATGGATATGATAATGAAAGGTAAGGTAAGGTTAAAGGGTTGCATACCCTAATAATATATGCGAAGGATAAAGGGTTGCATACCCTAATAATATATGCGAAGGTTATATGGCGTAATGCTCTTTAAAACGTAAGGTAAGTATATGAAAGAAAGAAAGTGCGAAGGTAAGTAAGTATATTATAAACGAAAGTATGAAAGTATGTAGTTATG
Organism: Bidens hawaiensis; assembly: GCF_021521415.1. Taxonomy (NCBI): domain Eukaryota; kingdom Viridiplantae; phylum Streptophyta; class Magnoliopsida; order Asterales; family Asteraceae; genus Bidens; species Bidens hawaiensis. The sequence continues at coordinate 100,679 of NW_027492966.1, read as the reverse complement.
TATGTATTGTATTATGTTTGATTAACTAGAACTCACTCAGCGTAGCTGACTTTTAGTATGCACGCAGGTTAACAGATTGAGGCAGCTGGTTTGAGATGGACACATGACAGAAAGATAAGAGTCTGGCATCTGAAGACTCATGATGTTTTAATTTTAATACTTTAATGTTGAAAGACAAAGGATGTTTTGAGACAAGTTATGAATTATGTAATGTTTTATGAAAGTTTTATATTCCGCGTAAAGTTTTAATTAACTCTGATATTTAGAACTGTGTTTATGAGTAAATCCAACGTCCAAAGTAGGGTACCGGTAACGGAGCCTTACGAAATATTGTTACATATGAGTCCCATGGCACACATGTAAACGGGTTTAGGATATACGTGTTGGTCACATGTTGATTTTATCAGAACAGAAGTCAAACAATTGACTGTCACCAGTTATGGAGGTCCAGATGGTTAAAAACCACATGGACATTGGATACCTACCTTCTTTATCTCTGGTATTCCAGAGGGGTGTCGATTTATGGAAAGCTTTCAAGACAAAGGTAAGTCTGGTAGACGCTTTTATACCTAGAAAAAGAGATTATGTTGGGCAACGATTCGAATTCAAGAGGCAAGAAATTTAAAAGACATTGAGGAATTATTGAAGGTGGAGAACTCTATGGTTGCAAGCCATTTACGGCGGAAGACAACAGATAATATACACAAGGCTTAAGGAAAGGGTGAGAACACAGGTATGTACTAATGGGCGAAAACCTAGTAGTGGGGTGCTGTACTAATGGGAAATTTTGGAATTAAAGTGGGTGAAGAGAAGACTTCATGTATTCAGTTACCAGAGTCGGAGGGTACAGCTTGTCAGATTTGGAAGAATGTATCGTTGATCGGCAAAGTTTTAGATCTTGGAAAAATGTATTCATTGAAGAAAGGCCTCAACGAATTAGAAGGAAATCAAGCCCAATTAAGGTATGTCGGAGGGTTGAATGTCCTTCTAACATTCGGTTGCTCAAAAACTGCAAATGATTTTATCACGGATAGACATGTTTGGTGGAAACAATGGTTTACCTCGTTAGAAATTTGGAAGGGGCAGCTTGTTGAGTATGAACGGTTAGCGTGGGTACAGATTAGAGGGACTTATGGGATGGAAAATTCTTTAACATGGTTGGGGAAAGTCTTGGCAAAGTTGTATCTGATTCGGTAGCCAATTGGTGCGATACTGACTTATCCCGAGAGAATGTTTGCATTGTTACTAATAGGGTGAATCGAATTGATGAAACAGTGAGGGTGAAATGGAAAGATCAGGTACACTGGTTATCGGTGTTAGAAATAAAGGACAATTGGTGGAATGACATCCTTAGTCACAGTTTCACAAAGGGGGGGGTGGTGGTTCTACAACCGACAAGTCTCCGTTCGGGTCTCCGGCGAAGAGGATGGAAGGTGAAAAGGTGGGGTCACAGAGAGGATCAACCATTTATGAGGAGACGATTTCGGCGGCGGAAGATGCGTTGGATAGTCCCAACAAGGTGGTTTCAAGGATTGACGAGGCGACCACAAAGATTGAAGGGGGGTCTTCAAGGATTGAAAGGGGCAGTTTAAATGATGATGGGGTGGTCAGGTTGGCAAAGTCTTTTGGCTCTGATGCAGATCCATGTTTGACTCCACCTCCTCCTATAGGTAGGCCCATTTTCGGGGACACTGACCTTGGGCTTAACAACCTGTTTAATTCTGTTGGGTCCGAGGGGCTGGTTCCAGAAACTCAGATACCTGTGGAGAAGGATACATGGGGTTCTCAATTGGGCAGTGACCCTTTTAGCCTCGAGGAGTTAATTAAGAAAGTAGGAAGAGAAGCTCGGAAACCTGATCTCAATCGGGGGACATCGGTAAAATCTTGGGGAAATAACTCGATTATTCTAAGGAGAGTCATAAACGCTACTTCGTCACAAAGAAGACCTAAGCACTCTCTAAAACTGAGAGATACCCTGTGGTATTCGAAGGCTTCATTGGCTTCGAAGTTGAAGACTAGGCTAAATTTTAGTGAAGATGAAAATCTTTCTGAAGACGGATTTGAAGTGCAATCCGAACGAATTCGATCATCAGAGAAAGAGGTTGAGGTATGTCGAACGATTGTGGTTGGGGAGGATGTGGGTTTTAGGGTGTCGGGTCATGAAAATAGGGTGGGTGATCTGATCGAAGGTGAAGAGGGGTTTATTGGTTTACTATGAATTTCTTAACTTATAACATACGCGGAGCAGGGGATGTTAATAAGATGGAGCAGGTGAGGGGCATCAAAACAAAACATCAGATTAATTTTATTGCCATTCAAGAAACACAAATGGTGGATATTTCAAAAATTAATATTGGAGGGTTTTGGGATAATTCTCACTTTAATTTTGAGATTCAAGGTTCCACGGTCAGATCTGGTGGTCTAATTTTTATACGGGATGAGAAAGTTTTCAAGAAAAGACAAACGTTGTGTACTCGTAACTACATTCTGATTGAAGGTACAATGAAAGGTGTAGATGGGGTGGTTTTTGTGGTAAACGTATATGCACCTCAGGAGACATCACTAAAGAAAGATTTGTGGGAGGAATTGAACAGCCTAAAAAATGAGAAGGCCGGGGTTTGGATCTTCCTAGGCGACTTTAACTGTGTTAGGGATACATTTGAACGGAAGAATTCGGCTTTTTGTGCGGTAAGTGCGTCAGATTTCAATAGTTTTATTGTTCAAGCAGATTTAACTGAGTACAAGATGGGTGGGGGTTTGTTCACTTTTTTGTCGGAGGTTGGAGGGAAGTGTAGTAAAATCGATCGTATTCTGGTCGGTCATGACTTTGTTACTGCATGGCCTAATGCAACATTATTAGCATTGCCTAAAAATACTCGGATCATAGACCAGTGATTCTTTCGTGTGTTGATATTAAAAGTGGTCCGAAACCTTTTAAGTTTTTTAACTCTTGGTTGAGGAATAAGGACTTGGAGGGAGTGATTTTAGAGGCGTTTAGGGGGTGTAGAGTGTCGGGTCCACCGGACTTGTGTTTCACAAGGAAGTTAAAAGCTTGCAAGAATGCTATAAAGAAATGGAGATTTTTGGTGAATAAGGAGGAGATTGATCAGAAAGGTAAATGGTCGGCAAAGATTAATGAGTTGGATTCGTTGTCTGAGGTAAAAGACCTTACGGAAAGTGAGGTAAATGAAAGACTGGAGTGCAAATTAAAATTAGCAGAGTTAGAAAGGTGTCGTTTGTTGGATCTAAAACAAAGAGTCAGAATTAACTGGGCTATTGATGGGGATGGAAACTCTGCTTATTTTCATGAGATTATTAACTGCCATAAGAAAACAAACAATATTAATGGGCTTGATTTTGGGGGTGTGTGGGTAACAGATCCGGTTCTGATTGAAGAGGGGGTCAAAGATTTTTTTGTCAACAAATTCTCTGAGCCTTTAGAAGACAGGCCCATTTTCTTTAATCTGGGGCTACCTCGGTTATCGACAATGGAAGCAGAAAATATTATTAAACCTTTCACCAAAGATGAAATCAAACGAGCTATTTGGGACTGCGGTGGGGAAAAGGCACCGGTGCCGGATGGATTTACTTTTAAATTCATAAGAAAATTTTGGCAACTGTTTGAAGGCGATGTGGTGGGAATTCTAGATCATTATTACACACATGCGATGATAAGCAATGGATGCAATTCGAGTTTTATCTCACTTGTGCCTAAGGTAAATGATCCACAAAAAATTGAAGACTATAGACCAATAAACTTAATCGGGTGTATCCCGAAGATGATATCAAAAGTTCTGGCGAATTGAATGAAAGGGGTAATTGGGTCGATCATTGGTGAAGAACAATCGACATATGCATCGGGGAGAAACATAACTGAAGGGGCACTTATTTTGAATGAAATTGTTTCTTGGTGTAAAAAAAATAATAAAAGTACAATATTGTTTAAAGTAGACATTGATAAGGCATTTGATTCGGTTAACTGGAGGTTCATGGATTCTATCATGTCACAAATGAGATTTCCGGAAAGGTGGAGGCGGTGGGTGAAAGGAACGTTTAATACGGCGAGGTCTTCTATTTAATAAATGGGTCCCCGACTTCGGAATTCGACATAAAGAGGGGGGTTAGACAAGGGGATGCGTTGTCTCCATTTCTTTTCATAATAGCGATGGAAGCATTGAATGTGGCGATGCACTCGGCATGTGCGGCCGGTCTCTATAAAGGTATACAAACACCGCACAATGGTCCTCTCGTGTCACACCTTCTTTATGCGGATGATGTGGTGTTCATTGGTGAATGGTGTGAGAATAATATTATTAATCTGAAACGTATATTGAGATGCTTTCATTTGGCGTCCGGATTGAAAGTAAACTTACAAAAAAGCTCTTTGTATGGGGTTAAAGTAAATTTTGAAACGGTCAGTTCCATGGCTTCGATGTTAAATTTTAAAGCGAGTAAAGTGCCTTTTGTCTATCTCGGGCTTCCGATCGGCGCAAATATTAATCATAAAAAAAAACTGGAAACCAATTCTTGAAAAGTTTGACTCTGTTCTGTCCAAGTGGAAAGCTAAGGTTTTATCTTTTGGTGGGAGACTCGCGCTTGTTAAATTGGTTCTGGGAAGTTTGGGAGTTTATTACTTCTCGCTATTTAAAGCCCCCACGGGCATCCTCAGAAAGTTAGAATCAAAGCGAAGGAGGTTTCTTTGGGGTGGCAACGAGGATAACGAAAGGATAAGTTGGGTTGCTTAGCAAAAAATAATTAGAGATAAGGATAGAGGTGGGCTGGGAGTGGGGAGTCTAAAGGCTATTAACCTGACATTATTGGTAAAATGGTGGTCAGGTACAAAAATGACAATTCCTCTTTGTGGGTCAAAGTAATTACCGCTATTCACACAGGTACGCAAAGTTGGGCATGCATACCGGTTAAAAAATCTATTGGAGGAACTTGGAAGAATATTAATAACTTGGAGTCGGGGGCAAATGGTGAAAATTTAAATCTCTCAGCTAGGCTTAAAGTTCAAGTGGGGCAGGGGAGATAAGACACAATTACAATTTTGGATTGATACATGGGCTGGTGAAAAGTCATTAAAAGATATGTTCCCCTTACTGTTCGGGAAGGAGTTGAAATTAGATGGATTTGGCGGTGGGCTAGGCCTGTTAGAGCTCCTGCAGCAAAAAATGAATTGGCCACTTGCAAAAGTTTGTTGGAAGGTTTGGAAATGAAAGACAAGCCAGATTTATGGTTGTGGAAGGATGTGGAGGGATCAGAGGTGGAGTATAGGGTGAAGAACCTAAGATGGGAAATGGATAATATGAAATATCAAAAGGTAGAAGATAACTTTTGGTTGAAATGCATTCTAATCAAAGTTAATTGTTTTGTGTGGAGACTTCTTTTGGATCGGGTGGTTACAAAAGAAGCACTTTTGGTAAGGGGTATTAATGTGGGAGATAATAAATGTGTTATCTGTGAAGCGGCGCCAGAATCGGCCTTGCACTTGATGGTGCGGTGCAAGGTGGCGAGATGGATATGGGCTATAATTCTTGAATGGGTTAAGTTACCGGGGTTTAATTTTTCTAAGTCTGTGCGAGAGATAATAGATTATCCAGCAAAGTTCAAGATGAATAAGATGGAGTGCGAGTTGATTCAAGCAATTGTTTTGGTTACGTGTTGGGAAATTTGGTTAACAAGAATGATATGTTATTCAATAAAAAGACGTTTTCGATGGTGAAGGTTATAAATGACATTAAGGTTATGTCATTCCTTTGGGTGTGTAATCGGAACAAGAGATTGGGTATTGACTGGGAGAAGTGGTGTCGTTTTCAATTTAGTTAGTTTTCTAGAAGTTTTTGTTTGGCCTAGGTTTACTTACGTCTTGTAAGTGTTCTTCTTTTTGGTTTTTTATAAAATTTGGCTTTCAAAAAAAAAGTAATAATGGACTAGTGGAGATTGGTACAACTTGTAACAACATGACGGTGGAACAAGCTAGTCAAAAGTTGATAAAAGAAGCCATTAACCTAGATATTCTCAAAAAGTGAAAGATTAAAGAGGTTTTGTCCTGCTTGTGGCTTTGGTTGGCCAGGATTCTAGGATTTTACTTCAAAATTTTGAACTTTCAAAAAAATATATATTTTACAAATACAAAGTATTGCTACCATTTTCTTTTTAGAAAAAAAAAACATAACACTTTCAAGTTATAAAAGCAATGACGGAACTCGACTATATAAGAAGGTAAGCCGAAGTTTATGGCCCCATAGGTCAAGCCATTAAGGCATTGCCTTTATAACCTGAAACTATTAGATTTTACTTAAAGGCATCTAGTATTTTGCATTTTAAAATATATATTCTATTGAAAACCCACAATCTTAAAAGTAAAAAAACTAAAGAATTTTCGGCTAACCAAAGCACCAAGGCAGACAAAATCTCCATAATCATTCATTCCTTAACAAAATATAGGTAACGACTTTTATCACATTTTAACTAGCTTGAACCACCTCATGGTGTCACACAAGTTGTGGATTGTTTAGCTTTAACATATTTAACCATCTTTCTTTTATTAAAAAAAAATCTTTAAAAGAAACAATAATACAAAAGGAGTATAAAATACTCATAATTATTAAAAATGAACCGTAAAGAAATACCTAGCAGAAGAAGGAAATGAACACCCATTAGAGCCTGTTCATACATACAAAAATAATAATAATAATAATAATAATAATAATAATAATAAAAGTAATTTAGATAAGATGTAGTGTTTGGGTACAAGGATATATACTAACTGGGGTCAGAGTTGGTGACCATGGCTGCACCATTGAAGTCACATGAGCCAGGGGCCTGACCCTTGGCTTGAAAATAGCTGTTGACAGCATAGTTGCAGTGGTCAATGACTGTGTCTGGGTTGTAGCATCTCCCACCTTGGTGTGTTTGGGTGCAGTCTGCACCGTTTCCACATGCATAGTCTATTGCCATTTGTAGCACCTTATCATTTACACCTTTCTTGCATATACACCAAGTACCACCTACACAACATAACATGTACATATAGTTGAATAATATGAAAATGTACAACTGTTACAAAATGAAGTACAAGTCAATATAGCATGACTGTTCATGTACCGACATTGTAGTTATAAGCAATGTACAACTTTCATAGCATAAAGTACAAGTTAACATTACATAATATGTAATATTGTAATGTCTATAGTCATTTTTTTTATTATTTTCTTTTCTTATCTTTAAATCTACACAAGACTTGAACCCTCAAGCAAAAGTAATATTTAAAATCATTTTCTTAACATGTATATGTTTATAAGATAATAATAATAATAATAATAATAATAATAATGTATAACTAACAAACATCTTGTTTGCTAATATTATTATTATCTTCTTTTCTTTTTCTTTTTTTAATTTGGTTATGGAAAAAAGAAAAGAAAGAAAGAAATGCTTACTAGAGTGAGCAACCATGGAGAAAATGAGGAGAATAAGAAGGTGAGTAGCCATTGTTGAGATGAAATGCAGAAGAACAAGAAGGTTGGAGAAGATGAAGAGAGATAGTGAGGGTATGTGTATGGATGTAGCTTTAAAACCTTAAATGAAATGGTTAATATTTTGTCAAGATAAAAAATTGTATTGTCCATGATTTGTAACTGGATGTACTAAATGCATTATGAGTTGCATAGAAATCTGAATTTGGATATTCCTACTCTAGGAAAGGGAATTAAAGAAGATGATTGGTTGTTTGACATAAAATGTACTATATGATTTTAATATATTTTTCAGGGCTGACAATTCGTGTCTTAACAGGTTTAATAGGTAAGAAGTGACGTGCGTAACACAAACATCAAACATGAATACCACTCGTTTAACTACTTTATATGTCATGACTATAAGACAGTTTTAAGTTTTGTGTACAAATAAGGGAAAACGATGGAGTCTAGCATACTAATTTCAGTTATTTAAGAAAATAAAAAAAACACATACCGCACTTCTTTGATTAACATGTCTTATCGTGTCTTAAACAGGTACCCAATTGTCAGCACTAATATTTTTTAAATATTCCAGTGGTCCCCACTTTCTTTTAACGGTCAACAAACATATAATGCTTACGTATTTCGTACGGGGTGACTCAATGTTTAAAGGTCACCGCCAGCTGACCCAATTCATCCTTACGGAGCCCTTAAGCACCTCCAAGTTATCTCCAGTTATGGGGAAAACTCACCCGCCTGAAGGCCCACTGATGTTAATCCCATATGCTCTCATGATCGAATTAGAATCACAAATATCATAGTATTGCTTCATTAAGTCACTCATGTCTTCCCAAAGTGTTGTAAGTGAGAATTAAACTTAAAGTTCTATTGAAAAACCCAAACTCTCTACCATTACACCGTATTCCACTAGCCACTACTAACTCTCCTACCTTAAGTTAAATCTAGAAAAAGCATTTTCTAGTAGTAATATAATCTTTTCTTTAACTTATAAAAATGATTTTAAGATGGAAAGACTAATAAAAGTTGATTGAATGAATTTAAAGTAAAATAAAAATAAACTTTTAAACCTGTAAATTACATTTGATATAATTAAAACTACATAGAAATCGGTAAGCTTAATTATTATTTACAGAATTTTCTATTTTAAACATGTCATTATTTCTAAATTATTTGTACCGCCAAGTAAAAATGTGAAATACCAATGGGATGGTGATTTATTGACAAATGTAAAGTTTTTAAACACCTAGGTTTAGAAAAAGGAGGTTTCAGGTACAAGTCTAGTGGACAATAAGGATTATTCAAGAAGTTCACTATTAAAAAAAAAGTAAATATGTGAAATAAAATGTATGTTCCTATTAATTTAATAAAGCATTAAATAGTGGGCTCTGGGCTGATTATAAGAGACTGACAAGGGCCCAGCCGGTGAGTTGTAAATTGGGTTATTCGGCTTCTCTCCAACGAGTATACTTTGGATTGTATTTCAAACAACCGACTATTATGGAGATGGATAAATGGACAATAATTCATCTCAGCAATATAACAAAAAGAATAAAAAATATTTAAACAGCGTATTAAATTGTGCAATATCGTGTTATTATAAGTTACAAACTACTACATGGAAGATCATAGTATAAATAAATATTAGCATCAAAATAGAAATATTTAACTAGCATATAACAAGATATATCACAATACTAGCACATCACAACATTTTGTAAGATCTTAATAAGAATAATTAACTAGCAAAATATTTTACTCAATATAATATTTCTCTTTTTGAACAGGTTCCAGCCCAACCCAACCCGAAACCGATCATAAACTAGTTTTGACTTTTGTTGACCAATTGAACCGGTTTCGATTTCTATACCAGTTTGTGCACCTCTAGTTGCAGTGTTGTTAAAACGCTACTCGTTAATCGGGCGGTGTGGTGGGGACTGGCGATTAATCGGATCGGACTTTAATGTACAATTTTCAGTTTTATACATACACACACATTTTGACCGAAAATTGACTGGAATATCGTTGAATCCGCTATTTTTTTGTTGGAATCTCGTCAAAAATTGTTGGTTTTGATCGGAATCTCACTTGAAACCGCCTATTTAACCTAATCCTGATGTTGGCCAGATCCGGCCATCGACGATTAACCCAAATTTAATCAATAAAGTGGAGGACGTGCAATTAATCGATCATGACCAAAAGTCCAAAACCGAACAAAATGGTAATTTATCTATCAATCATACATGAAAGCATCTTCTAGCCGGTGATCATATCCGCTTGCGCGTCAACTACAAAGCTCTGCAATTTCAACACTGCACAAAATCAAATTAGGGTTTCAATATCACCACCAACACTGTTAATCCATTATTATGTAGAAAAATGGCATACAATCAAAGCACCCAGTATTTATTACCTCCAGCCGGAGACATCATCAACACCGATCATCATCATCATCATCATCATCATCCATTATCCTCCTCCTCGCCGTTCAGCCACTACCAATGCCACGGCCTCTGGTACACCGCCGTCCTCTCCATCCCGGCGGTGTTGTTTGTACTGTACCTAGGGTTTCATTTGAAGAAGAATATTAAGAAGCTCCGGCACCGTCGCTCACATGTTATGATTACTTATTATGTTCTCCTTTGGTTCTCTGCTACTCTTAATCTCGCCTGGTGTTCTCTTCAGGTATTAGTTTAGCCTAGAGATAATAGATAATAATGATGCATATATGATTTGTTTTTCAATGCGTATGTGTGGTGTGCATATTTTAGAAGCTGGTCTAATGTTGTGTTGATTCTTATGTCGTACGGGCTAAGAGTTTGCTTAGATGCTTGTTATGTGCAAGGGTAAGAGTAAAGAGTGCGGTTTGGGTTCGGAATAGAAGTAAAGTTTAGTGCTTGATGATGGAGACAACAAAACTACTTGGATAAGATAGGACTTTTTGCAGGTCTAAGCTATTTCTAAAGTTGTGAATCAATTGGTTTCAACAAGCACAAACTAGGCTCAAGGCCCAAATGCCCAATGCTTCTGATTTCTTGAGATGACGACTGTACAGTTGGCACGCTTAAAAACTTGAATGTTTGTTAATGATATGGTTCTAGGGGTTTAGTGGATTTTACCTTTAGTTAGGCAGGCGCCTCTTGTACATCAGAAGCTTTGTGCATCAGGATGTTCTGCATAATACATAATACAAATAGATTTTTAGGTTGTACATATAGGTTAGTCATATATGAATTCATGTATAGAGCTTATTGATTTCTCAGTTTTGGGTACGTGATGCTAGAAACCTATGAGAAATATATTTTTTTCTTTACAAATAACATGTGTCTCGCGTACATCGTACTTGATGTGATGTGCTTTGGCTCTGGACTCTATCGAACGCCTCAGTGCACCTCATACGTTTTAGAATCAAGGTGGATCAGAATATTGTTAGCTTCAATAGATACCATGTGTAAATTTTCCCTACCGTGCTTTTTTTGGACCATAAAAATTTTCATACTCTGCCTTTTTAAGCTACTTCTAGTGTTTGATTTAGGTGATTGTTCATTTCGATAAATACCGTGCGATAAGTTTTTACACCTTGTTTTATTTGGTTAATCTAAATGAGATTGATGCCAAACTTTTTTTTGAATCACTTGTTGAATGCTAGTTTTTTTACAAAAAGAAAGAAAAAGAGTTTTTGTGGATAGGTATCTGTTCAAGTAGGAGCTTTGTTAATTTAATATGCATTTGTTTTCTCTTGCAAATTGAATTTCCCGCTGAATCTATGTATGGAGTGTGAAGTTTGTTCTTCACATCAAATAAAGTAGATGGGTAAAAGTGGTAATAGATTGATTTCATACCGTCTGTTATCTATTTTCAAAACCGTTTCATTTAATTGAGTGAGGATCCATAGATGAGGCTAAGGCAAATATCATTTTGTTACAAGTCTGTACAACTTTGAGCATTCTTATTGCTTTAGTACCAAAAAATTTTGTTGTACGTTACAGATTTGGATTTAACTGTCTAGTTTTGAGTTTTAAGTGGTTAAGTGGTGTTAAATCTTAAATCTTGGATTATGTTGATGCAGGTGTGGCAGTGCGTTCCCGGGAAAGAATTATCTTATAATCTATTGTCATTGCTAACCGCATTGGGAACACTGTGTTTAGAGATTAGCTTGGTGGCCTTCTTACTGCAAGAAAGCTATGCAAGCGGGTTGGAAGCATTAGCTCATACTTTTATAATTTCAGGCCTCATTGTTGGAGCAGATATACTTCTTAAGGTAATAGACATTATCTTTGTTCTTGATTGTCTGTATTCACTAGTTTAATTTTACAATAACCTTTTCCTTGACATGTTTTCTTGTTTTTCATTTTCTTGTTACGCCATCAGACAATTTGTGTGTTTGGATTCAATGTTCCACTTTTCATGGATGGTGCAACCGCTCATCAAGGGAAATGGTGCTTGTGGACAGTTGATACACTATTGCTGACATGTACATATGGCTATATACTTTTTGTGTATTACTCAACTTGGAGAGATAAACTACCTCGTAAGACGGTTCTTATCAGTAGATCTTTTATATATCTCAATGTTTATAAACCAATATGTAATACACCATCATCTTTTTATGCAGCTAGACCAGCATTTTACAATTATGTTGTTGTCATGTTCGTGATTACTGGAATCGCGTTATTTGGTTGTGGGCTTGCTGCATTTGGCGTGGGATTTGGACATTGGTACCTAAAATATGTTTATATTTATTATAACATAGTACAAAACAACGATGGACCGTATATAACACTTGGTTTGTATCTGAATTATTCTGTTTTGTTGCAGGCTGTATAGTTTTGTTGTTATCTGCTACCACGCACTCTATCTTCCCTTTGTGTATATAACTTTCTTAGCGGATTTCTTTCGGGTAATGTATATTATTGGTTTGGTTTTATAATGAAAAACGTTATATGTATGGGGATATGATATGATTTTGGTGTTTTCAGGAAGAAGATTGGCTTTTGGATAACGCATACTACTCCGAGATGAAGGATGCTGGGTTCTTTGATTCTGATTTGGAATAAGTGGAAGTAATTATTGTGTCTCCACCTTGTTGACATGGAATAATTAGAATCAGCTTGTAAGACATGTTGTATTGTTAATCTTACTTATCTGTGGTCAAGTGTACTTTTTAGTAAATACCGTCTTTTAATGGTGTTAACGTTTGATCTGCGTTGGGTGAAACTGGTTTGATACGTGTTGTGTTTCATGTCTAACGAGTGAAATCGGCTAAAAGTTTAGAAGTTGGCTAAATGTGAAATGTGTCAATTGAGCTGACTTGAATCAAATGGGTTATAAAATGCATAATCCCCATGTTATTGTAAGGAAGTTTATATCATTATGTAGTAGTGTGCATCGCTTTCTTTTTAAACTTAAAACTTGTTCAACAATGGATTGGTCTGACCCAACGCAATTGGTTTGGTCCATTTTGAAATGTTTTAACAGTTTTAACTGAACTTGTTTTAACATGTTATCTAATCTGTTAAATTATGTTATATTAGTAGTCAAAAATGTTCTTTCTAATCCTTTTGTCCAGTTAGAGGGGTGTTTGCGAAGTTCATATGTTAAGCTTGATTGGTTTGGTTTTTTGTGGTTGTTTGATACAAGATATAGTCGAATTTGTGATATTAGCTTGAATCCATCCACATTCCCACATGTTTTGTTGCATCAAAGTACTTTAATTATTGATGGCGTAGGTACGTTTATCCACTTATAAATAAGAGAAGCCTAGTAGCTAAAAAGCTATAACTCTAAAAGCTCCAACCGCAAATTGAGAAGGTTAAAGCCTTCTCCCCATAGTTTCTAGGTTGACAAGCTTAGAGCATCTCCAATGCATAACACTGGTTCTTATTTCAAACCTCCAACTCAGCATGCTACATTAGATTTCAAACCAACATATAAAAACCTTTATTTCTTCTCCAGTGGTTCTTAACTCGTTCTTATTTCAAACCGCCACCTCACTATCCATCTCAAACCTACTTTTCCCTTTATTAATCTATAACAATTTATATATTTTGTAACTAATTATTTTATATTTTGTATATATTAAATAAATTAAACAGTGATAAACCATATTTTCAATAACTCTTTTTTTTTTGAACGGCCAACTAAGTAACGCCGGGTACCCCGTACGCGGCCCCCATTGGCTAAACGTAGCCCGAGCCGGCCACTAGTCCGGACGGACGGACCCCCTAGCGGTCCACCTGCTGAGGGATTCACCGGATAAACCCGACCCCCACGCCCGCCAAACGGCACGACAGCGAGGAGCCGGTAAAACCGGGTGAGATCAGGACTTGAACCCTGGCAAGCCTAGTAGCTTATTATTTATATATTTCAATTACTCTTTTATTTTCAAATTTTTACTATGTAAAATGATTATTTTATCATCTTCTTTTATACATTAATTAAAAAGGAAAATTATATACAAAACATTCTCAACCATTCAATTCTTATCATCACTCACCTCTCTCCACTCACCAATCACCTCTTCTCTATTTATCTTCTTTTCTTTTTCTTCTATTTCTTTGATAATTCTACAAAATGTCCTTCTCCAAACCGTTTTGGATTCACGGACCGATTGTTGTCTCTCTCATCCATCTGCCAACCTCCAATGGTGAAGGGTAATTTCATGAATTTAGTTTGAAATACAAAACGCTTGCCACATCACACCATTGGATATGGCCTTAGGGAGCTCCTCATTAAAAACTCAAAAAAAGTCACCCCTGACGTGACATAAAGCAAAAGTCTTTTAAAAAACAACTCACTGACATAAAGCACATAGTATGTTTGTTACACAAAAAAAGGATGGCTTGCCTGAGTGTACTAAGTCGAGGAGTTTCCCTTTCCACTTATAGAAGTCAATCTTCTCCGAGGAAGCTACCAGATTGTCTATAAAAGGAGACTCATACACCCGATATTATCATCTCATTCTCTTTAATCTCTCTTCATACATTATTCTCTTCTTAACTCTAAAGATCATAACTTATTCTCAAGCCAGGGCTGATCGCATGAGATCCCCTCCCGCGGTGAGACTAACGATTATGTTCTTGTTCTTAGCAGGCTAGAAAGCTTTGAGCTAGCAGTTAACCCTTAAATAGCCATATTCTTGTTGTCACTATACCCATTGTGACAAACAAAATACGCTTATAACACATACACGAGAAAATACAAACATAAACTATTTTATATATATATATATATATATATATTAAAAACCAAAAAGCTGACATCTCACATTTTTTACTGTTCATCGTTTAAGCAGTTTCAGCCACATATTTTTGTCACACTTGAGTTCAACTGCTACTAGAAAAATAATCCACGTGTAACCACCAGTTTCAATTTCACCCATCGGTATATTCCCATTTTCATTAGTAATTAGATATCATCTCCTACCACAACAAAATTTAATTAATTAACATCAAATATTTTTCACAAAAAAGTATGTATCATTTTATTTTGACCAAGTTAAAATTTACAAATCATTAAAACATTCTCTTGTCAAAAGAAAATAAAATAAACAAATATAGATTTAATTCTTTAAACCTTGACAGTTGCTTAAATTAGTTCTGGTGTTAAATAGTTTAGTGTACGACTGTACGTATCATTATGCAATATCTAAAATTCTACACTTTATCTAAAAATAAAAAAAATTACTCCTCACATTTTATTAATATTATTATCATTAGTTACATTACGTTGCATGTTAATTCAAAAATATCTAAAATTAGCCTTCATTTCATGTGTTTCCAGGTTTCATATTAATCACAAGAAATGAATCCTGACAAATTCACACACAAAACAAACGAAGCCTTAGCTTCGGGTCACGATCTCGCCATGACCTCCGGCCATGCACAATTCACTCCACTACACATCGCCGTGGCATTAATCTCCCACGCCAACGGAATATTCCGGCAAGCCATCACCAACGCCGGCGGCGAAGAAGCCGGCAACTCCGCCGAACGTGTCTTCACACAAGCCCTAAAAAAACTACCGTCTCAGTCACCTCCACCTGACGAGGTGCCAGCAAGCACCTCATTGATCAAAACTATTCGCCGCGCTCAATCGTCGCAGAAATCGCCCGGCGATACGCATTTAGCCGTTGATCAGTTGATTCTAGGGCTTTTGGAAGACTCACAGGTTAATATTATTATTAGTATTATTCTTCCCTAGTATTAGTATATTCTTTCTATATATTATTATTATTATTATTATTACAACACCACCACCACCACCACCACCACCACCAGGTATATGATTGATTGATTATTGATTGATTGATTGATTGACAGGTTAATGATTTGTTGAAGGAAGCTGGTGTTAGTGGCTCTAGAGTGAGAACTGAGGTGGAGAAGCTTAGAGGTAAGGAGAAGAAGGTGGATAGTGCTTCCGGTGATACGAATTTTCAAGCACTTAAGACGTACGGTCGAGATCTTGTCGAACAAGCCGGGAAGCTCGATCCGGTAATCGGGAGGGATGAGGAGATTAGGAGAGTGATTAGGATATTATTGAGACGGACTAAGAATAATCCGGTTTTAATTGGTGAGCCTGGAGTGGGAAAAACTGCTGTGGTTGAAGGATTGGCTCAGAGGATATTAAGAGGTGATGTACCGAATAATTTAAGTGATGTTCGGGTAGTGGCGTTGGATATGAGCGCGTTGAAAGGCGGTTTTGAAGGAAGTGGAGGAGGCTGAAGGGAAGGTGATATTGTTTATTGATGAGGTTCATCTTGTGCTTGGGGCGGGGCGGACGGAAGGGTCGATGGACGCTGCGAATTTGTTTAAGCCTATGCTTGCTCGGGGTCAGTTGAGGTGTATCGGTGCGACTACTTTGGATGAGTATAGGAAGTATGTGGAGAAAGATGCGGCGTTTGAGAGACGGTTTCAGCAGGTTTTGGTGGCGGAACCGAGTGTTCCGGATACTGTGAGTATTCTTAGAGGGTTGAAGGAGAGGTATGAAGGGCATCATGGTGTTCGGATTCTTGATCGGGCTCTTGTTGTTGCTGCTCAGCTTTCGAGCCGGTATATTACTGGTATGTTTCGTTTTCGTTGGCTGATTTGAACTAGATTTGAATTTTGAAAGTCACTAATTCCGTCTTATTAAAATTGTCATAGTTTGAAAAACACAAAATCTAAGATAGATTGAATGTTATTTTTTTTACTCACCAAATGACAATAATGCCCTTAGAAATTGAGTTCATCAATATTGTTTATTATGTGTGTTAAAGGTTAAACTTGGAAATTGGCTAATAAATTTTGAAAGTGGACATATGGACACTTTTAATGGGGGACGTAGGGAGTATATAGTAGTGATGATGGTTGTAATGTTTGTTGAATATGTATGCAGCGCGCTTTTTGCCGGATAAGGCTATTGATCTTGTGGATGAAGCGTGCGCGAACGTGAGGGTGCAACTCGATAGTCAACCGGAAGAAATCGACAACCTTGAAAGGAAGCGGATGCAATTGGAAGTTGAGCTCCATGCTTTAGAGAAAGAGAAGGATAAAGCAAGCAAAGCGCGTCTTGTTGAAGTAAGTTAATTAGATTGATGATGCATTGATCTTTAGGTTAATTTTAAGGTAACTGTATTTGAATGTACTAACTTGTGTTGGTTTTGATTCAGGTGAAAAAGGAACTTGATGACTTGAGGGATAGACTTCAACCACTAATGATGAAATATAAGAAGGAAAAAGAACGAATCGACGAACTTAGAAGGTTGAAACAGAAAAGGGAAGAGCTTTTGGTGGCTTTGCAAGAAGCAGAAAGAAGATATGATTTAGCAAGAGCTGCAGACTTGAAATATGGAGCGGTTCAAGAGGTGGAGACCGCGATAGCGAAGCTCGAAGGGACTACAGATGTCAATGTGATGCTAACAGAGACGGTGGGACCTGACCAGATTGCTGAGGTGGTGAGCCGGTGGACTGGTATACCTGTGACTAGGCTTGGAACTAATGAGAAAGAGAGGCTTATTGGTCTAGCCGATAGGTTGCATCAGAGAGTAGTGGGTCAGGATCAGGCGGTGGGTGCTGTGGCTGAGGCGGTTTTGAGGTCACGAGCTGGTTTGGGAAGGGCTCAGCAACCGACTGGTTCGTTCTTGTTCTTGGGTCCCACGGGTGTTGGGAAAACCGAGCTTGCTAAGGCTCTTGCGGAACAACTTTTTGATGATGAGAAACTTATGATTAGGATTGATATGTCCGAGTACTGGAGCAACATTCGGTTGCTAGGTTAATCGGTGCTCCACCAGGGTATGTTGGCCATGAAGAAGGCGGTCAACTTACTGAAGCAGTAAGGAGAAGACCTTACAGTGTTGTGTTATTTGATGAAGTAGAGAAAGCACATCAGTCAGTTTTCAACACATTGCTTCAAATGTTGGATGATGGAAGGTTGACCGACGGTCAAGGTCGGACCGTTGACTTCACCAACACGGTCATCATCATGACCTCCAATCTCGGAGCTGAGTATCTATTAAAGGGCTTGTCTGGGAAGACCACGATGGAGAACGCTCGTGAAATGGTGATGCAAGAGGTTAGGAAGCACTTTAAGCCGGAGCTGTTGAACAGGCTTGATGAGATTGTGGTTTTCGATCCGCTTTCTCATGATCAGTTAAGAAAGGTTGCTAGACTTCAAATGAAAGATGTCGCTGCTCGTCTTGCTGATAGGGGTGTTGCTTTGGGTGTTACAGAAGCAGCTTTAGATTTTATATTAAGCGAGAGTTATGATCCGGTAAGTGTCAAAATCTTGTTCACTTGGTTTATTATGTTATGTGTATACATTGATCATTTGGGCTGACATGTTATGAATGCGTGTAGGTTTATGGGGCGAGACCGATTAGAAGGTGGTTGGAAAGGAGGGTGGTGACCGAATTGTCAAAGATGTTGATCAGAGAGGACATTGATGAAAACTCGACAGTGTATATCGATGCAGGCATGAATGGAGAAGAGTTGAGTTACAGGGTGGAAAAGAATGGTGGATTGGTGAATGCTGCAACAGGGCAGAAGTCGGATATACTGATCCAAATCCTGAATGCAAATGGTGGTGCGCGTAGTGACGCAGCACAAGCGGTTAAGAGGATGAAGATTGAGGAGGTGGATGACGATGAAGAAATGGACGAATAAGATGCCGCACAAGAGGATGAAGGTTTGAGGGTGGACAATGAAATGGATGAATAATTTGATGACCTTTTGTTGATTTTGTTTTGGAGATGAGTTTTATGTATCTACAGCTTGTATGTTGTTTAAGAGGCTTGTCTATGTTGAACAAGTTTCTTGGTTTACTAATGTTTGTTTCAATGAATGTGAATTAGTAAACCCTTTTACTTAAATCAATTATTATGTTAATATAAAAGCTTTGTCTCTGTTGTTTTGACCTTACTAGATCATCTCTGATATAATCTAAAATGCCCAAAACAATGTAAGTGTAAAGCTGTCCAAACCGCTTATCGCTCGAATTTGTTCGGGAAATGCTCGTTCGTTTGTCGCTTGATTGTAAACAAGCCGCTCCGCTCGGTTTGGTTTGTAATTGTAAACGAAACACGACCGTTTATCGCTCGAATTCGCTCGGGAAATGCTCGTTTGTTTGTTGCTCGATTGTAAACAAGCCGCTCCGCTCAGTTTGGTTTATAATTGTAAACGAAACAAGCGACGAGCAAAGGCCCACTCGGTTCGGTTTGTTCGAATAGTTTTAATTCATTTTATATATATTTATATACATATGTAAATAGGATTAAAATAGAGTTTAAAACTCCTATTCCAACGAACCCCCAATTCCCTCTGTGCATTCCAAATTCCACCTTTTAAAAATCATCATCATCTCATAACCCCCAATTCTATCTCCGTCCACTAACAATCACAATCCATTCAAATAGAGTTTAAAACAACCCCCGTGTGGTCATGTTTGGCTAAAAGTTGCCAGTGTCAAACACCCCGGTTCCACCACAAGCAAAGTTCACTCCGCCTCGCAACTTGTCCCGCGCATATTTTCTGAACGCATACGGCAATGGAGACTTGATCCCCATAAACTTGGCTGCAAAAAATTATCTTTTTTGGTGGTTAATACGTGTTGCACGCCAGGTGTTCGACGAAATTACGACTTACGTTCGGATAAGTTAAAGGTTGTTTACTTGCATTTGGGTGCTTAAGGGGGTATTTTGAGTTGGAGTTCTACACAATTTGCTTTATTTTGGAGTTATACCTTCCTCCTCTTGTGCCTTAGCGGTTGTTGTGGGGTGCTAGATGGGGTGAGCAACCCGTAGTTGCTCCCCTCCTTCGATTGTGAGGGGTTTGGTCTTTGATTCTTGCTCTAACTCATCTCGAGTCGGAGTCTTTAGGGGTCCGTTGTCTTTTGTGATTTGTTTGTTTTCTGTTCTCGTGTGTACATGGCTACCATAAAAAGAATTTGGAACGTAAATACAGGAGGGCTTGGCCCTAGCCCCACTAACGGTTTAAGGCCATGCCCCTTTAAGCATTTCCACGAGTGTAAGGATGGTAGACCTGGGTCCTCGGGGTTTTTCCGCCTGCTTGAGCACATGCAAAGTACCCATTTCAAAACGGATACTCGGAAGAACATTTTAAAAGATGCTATCTCCAAGGATTTGGACCTTTTTATAGATGTTGGGGACGCCCTTCGGGCGGGGGATAAATGGTTATGTGGGAGGTGCATGACGTTGCATGCCCTTAGCAGGGGGTGCAAGCATGCTGATGATGTCTATTCTTTTTCTGTGGATTCTGGAGATGCTGGAGAATTCATCGTTGAGATCCAGAAACCTAATCGTGTGTCTGTGGATAGGAACCCAGGTCCATCTGTAGGAGTGGTTGGGGATGTATCCCTTTTGGAACGGGTTTTCTCCCTTCCCATTCAAACGGTTAAGAGCATCCCCCCAAGTTGTCCTTTGGCATGTGCTTTACGCAAGGTAGTGGATTCACCAGGCTCGATTGAGAATTGGGTCAAATTACTATTGTTTCCGCGTTGTACTTTAAGAGTGGTGAAACCTTCCACTAGGCAGGAACGCAGGTCAGGGAATCGAAAGTCTTTGTAATGTAGTAGCATTCAGCAAGCACTTGCGGTGTGGAAAGATGGATATGGTTTTGCTGACTTGGTTCTTTCTCTATTTGATAACGTGGGGGGGGGAAGCACTTTTCTAAAAGAGAGGTGGGAGGAGAGGAGGGTTCTGAAAACAAACTCAATATTAAACAATGTCTCAGGAAAGTCAGGGATGGTCATTTCACAGCTGCAGTCAAGGTATTATGCTCAAGTGGGGTTGCCCCTCTCGGAGATTCAACCATGAAAGCCTTCATTAATAAACACCCAGTGGTGCTGCCTCCGTCCTTGCCTTCTATAGCTCTGTCGCCCTGCCTACTCTCTCTGTGGATGGGGACTGTCTGCTTAGATGTATCCGATCATTTCCTAAAGGGACCTCATGCGGGAGAGACGGGATGCGGGCGCAACACTTGTTGGACACTCTTAGTGGTGAGGGATCAGTGACTTCCATGGGTCTGCTCTCAGTCATCACTGAAGTCGTCAACTTATGGCTAGGGGGTCTGTGCCCCAAGGTGCTCGCTGAGTTTATTGCTTCGGCCCCCCTTACCCCTTTATTAAAGCCGGATAATGGAATTCGGCCTATTGCTGTGGGGGCTATCTGGCGTAGGTAGGTTGTTTTTTAAAGTGGCTATGAAGATGGTTGGGAAGGAAATGACTCAATATTTAGGGGACTTTCAGTTTGGGGTAGGGACCCCTAATGGGACAGAGGCGGTGCTTCACAGCGCGAACCGGTTTCTTAACTCCTTTCACACGGACGGTTCTTTAGCTATGCTTACCGTGGACTTCTCCAACGCCTTCAATATGGTCGACCGCACAGCCCTTCTCCGGGAGGTTCATCATCATTACCCGTCTATCTATCTATGGGTCCAGTTCCTTTATGCCCAGCCGGCTAGGTTGTACGTTGGTGATGACTGTATAGGGGCTACTACTGGGGTTCAGCAGGGAGACCCCCTTGGGCCCCTCCTCTTTGCCTTAGCATTACACTCTCTTGTTCTCCGGGTATAAAATGACTGTAACCTCCCATTTCATGCTTGGTACTTGGATGATGAGACTATTATTGGTGGTGCCAACGAAGTCGCTAAAGCCTAGACATTATCAGCTCGGAAGGGCCATCATTGGGGCTTCAACTTAATATTAAGAAAACCGAGGTTTTTTGGCCAGTGTGTAATGGTGTGAAAGTTAAAGATAAGCTTTTCCCTAGTGGGATTGGTAGACCAGAGAGAGGGGTAAAGCTCCTTGGAGGGGCTGTTAGTCGAGATCCCTACTTTATTAAGGAGTTGGCGAGGCGGAGAGCAGCTCGTGCTGTTGATCTTATGAAACTCTTACTGTGACATTCGTCAATTTCGGGTCTCGTTTGTTTTCGTTTTTGTATTCGTTTATCATGTAAACCGACCCATTTTGTAAACCAAAACTTATGATATAATCAAAATGATGGATTTTATGTTACAATATTGTTTTACACTTGTTGGGTCTTGAAAACATTTTTTTTGTTCCTTAAAACTCCTTAAAATGACTTAAACCAAACTTTGGGGACTATTATTGTCATTTACCAAAAACTTGTTTGACCATTTCAACCATCATATGCATCTTTACCCTATTTGTATGAACTATACTCTTACCATTATAAAAGCAAGGCTCCATACACCATTTTGGTTGTTCATCTTCTCCAAAATCTCTCTCAAATCCAAGTATTCATCTTCAACATTTTGTTATTTTGATTTCTTAAGGTCAACTAACTATAGTCTTTCATTTTAACTTGTTCATCTAATATTACTAACACTTGAATATGGTGGTACAACATATATATAATACACACCCCTTGTTTCCTTTTTTTGTTACTTCACCGACTCCGGTTGGTTAAGTTTCGAATGTCATAAGGCAAGGCTTCATGGAGGACTTTGTGTTCTAGATATATATACACACACACATTACTTATTATACATATCACTTATGACTAACTTTTAACCCTTTTAGTTTGTTCATCTTATTTACAAGTTCCATGGTGTGGGTTTGTGTAAGACTAACCTCGGTTTAACCGAAACTAGTCCAAACCGGAAACCGAACTTTTGTTTACTAGTTTTGTTAAAATAGTTGTTTAAACATGTTTATTGCTAGATTTTAGTTTCAAAAATCATTTTTACAAGTTCTTTGATATTAAGCATATGGAATCCATCTATGAACTCGTTGGGAGATGGAAACCGAACTAAACCGAAACTTTTGCTTAAAAGACTTGTAGTTAACTTTTTAGTTGTAAAATTTAAGTTTTCTTCATTTATAAACCAATATACAAGTTCTATGATATTTGGGCATGTAGAAACCATCTATGAACTATTTGTGAGATGGAGACCAAACCAAACCGAACTATACCGAATTTTACTCGCTTAAGACACACAAGTGTGTTTTTAGCTATCAAAACTTGTATATTTCTTTAAAAATAGTTTACAAACTGATTTTAATTATTTTCTTAAGTACTTGAAATTGTTGGATCCAACTTGATCTCATCACATAGTTGGACCGACAAAACCGAACACTCGCTTAACGTGCGTTGTTAGTTCTAAACAATAGATCTACATACTTGGTTAAGTGTTAGTATATTTTAATGAGTTATCTCATAACAATTAATATGTTGGAAAGTTGACTTTGGGTTTGACCATTTGTCAAGACCCGAATCGACAACCTGAACACTCGTTAAAAACCCGTTTTAGTATCTTTGTCCCAAAGGAACTTGCATTTTAGCATTTTTCCCACCTTATTACTTAACATTGGTTAAGTAAATATTAAGGTTAGATACTTTAACCCGGTTTCGAGCAAACTTACATTTTTAAATGATTGTTATTATAAATTCTTAAATAGTTACATTTTAAACATTGAACTTTAATTGTTTACTTTTTGCAACAATTATTTTATTTAAAGATCTTCAAGACAACCATTCTAAATCCAAGATTTTATTGACATTTAGGCCTTGCTCGTTAAACTTCATCCATCCGGTTATTCATCTTTTACCGATCAAGTTTTATACTTGAACGTGAGTAACTTTATACCCCGTTTTCTATCTTTTGTTTTGGAGTGACATTTCATACTTATTCAAATCAAATGCTTTATACTTGAGTCTTAAACCACAAACGTTGTTGTATACTTTACTTGAATAATTGCTCGATTTGGTGTTCTATGCTTATATGCCTATGTGTTTATCGCTTTCGGTTGGTGGAATCTATAAATCCTAGACTACTTGGCATCCCCTTGTAGCAAGGTGTCGTTAACGTAATGCAATTAACGATATTCTATTAAATCCTAGACTACTTGACAATCCCTTGTAGCTAGGTGGCGCTAACGTAATTCTATTAGCGATTGTCAATTTATCCAAGTTTATTATTATTTATGGTTTTGTATACTAGTTTTGTGGCTTTTCATACTATATATCTATTGTT
Source organism: Bidens hawaiensis (assembly GCF_021521415.1). Classification (NCBI taxonomy): domain Eukaryota; kingdom Viridiplantae; phylum Streptophyta; class Magnoliopsida; order Asterales; family Asteraceae; genus Bidens; species Bidens hawaiensis. The sequence continues at coordinate 76,708 of NW_027492966.1, read as the reverse complement.
CAAACTTATGAATTGCTCACCAACCTTTGTGTTGACAACTTTATTTCATGAAATGTTACAGGTTTGCATTTAGGTTGATTATGGAGTTCGGTGAAGAAAATGACACAAATACCGTTAGGATATTAGCAAAAATGAACAATATTTGATTTGCTATATTTTGCTATATTTTGTTGTATTTGACTTGTGAATATTTGGTTATGTGACATTTTCGATGTTGTAAAATGAAATGAGTTTGTTAAATATTGTCGCTTTAAATAGTGTCATGCGCTTATGGGCAATCGTTACACCTCGGCATGTTCCGCCGCCTTTGGTCGGGGTGTGACACTTACCTTGCCTTAGGGATCCCCAGATCGAACTCCTCCTACTTAGGTCTTGCATGGGGGTTGCTAAGTTGCTTTTTGGGTTACGAACATGCCACCCCCATATGATGGATGATGCGGTATCCTGTTTTGATAAGGGGCTTCGAGAAGCTATCGAAGACACAGTTGTATGTGGATGGTGATCTTCAGTGGCGACTTGTATCTTTACCGATGCGCTTGGGGGGTTTAGGCCTTCTTTCGGCTCATGATGTTGGGGTTTACGCTTTTGTAGCGTCGAGGGCTCAGTCTTGGAAGCTGCAGAATCACATCTTAAGGAATAGCGGAGTTGTCGACCTGGACTCAGACTACGTGCAGGCCTTGGAACGCCTAAATGGCGCTCTCCCAGACTTTGACATTGGCGGTTTCTCTAATAAGGACACCGCCCCACCAAAGCCTCAAAAAACTTTGGCGAATGCCCTTTTTGGCAAAATCGCTCAGAGCCTGGGAGAAGTTTTTGGATTGTCCCCCCGACAGAAGGCGGTTATTGAATGCTTACAAGGTCCTCATGCCCAAGATTTTCTGACCGTTATCCCGATTGATGGCTTGGGCCAAAGCATGTCTGCGGTCGAGTATAGGGCCATTCTTAAGTACCGTTTGATGGTCCCAATGTACCCAGAAGACGAAACATGTCCAATCTGCCGTAAGGCTTGCCTGGATAAATTCGGAGAGCATGCGGTTCATTGCCAGGAGATGCCTAGGTTCAAATACCGACATGATTGGGTGCGGGACGTTCTTTGGGACATCTTAAGGCGAGCTGAGATATCAGCTAAAAAGGAAGCCTCCGTAAACTTCCTTACAGACCCCACGGAAGGGAGATCCACTCTATGACCGGCAGATTTGCTCGTCTTTGGTTGGGCCGGGGGAAAACACGCTTGTGTTGACCTCACAGGGGTATCTCCTTTAGCTGGTTTGAGGGATAATGGGTTTGTAGCTGGGCAAGTAATGAAAAGGGCTGAAACGAAGAAGGTGGAGAAACATGCTAAAGCCTGCGAAGAGAACCAACATGTTTTTGTCCCTCTGACTTTTGATACCTTTGGCTCCTTGGCACCGAAAGCTATCTGTTTCCTAACCAGGGTCCAACGGGTTGTGCATCGCAATGTTTCGACTCCAAAGGGGCAGGGGTATGTCTTTAGCAGGTTAGGGTTTACAATTCAGAAAGGGGTGGCGGCGCAGCTTGTTGCCCGCCTACCTGCTATGTTGATGTAATATCTATGTTTCTTATTAAATATATAATATAAATTTTATTTTGTTTTAATAATTATCTTTGTTGAATATTTTGCTAGTACTTATATTTAGTTTTCAATATTAAAGATAATTATAAAACAATTAAGTTATATATTTGTGTATATATAGTTATATAAATAATTATTTTTTAATTATTAATTGTTTTATTACATTATATCCAACTTCAGACTTTAATTTTATCAAAAACTACAAGCTACTAGTTTTTCTAGAAAAAGAAAGAAAAAAAAGTAATGCTCCGAACTCGCTCGAAAATACTTGGAAAATACTCAGTTCGATTTTGAGCGGCTCGGCTCGGTTCAATTTAAAACGAGCCAAGCAACGAGCAAGCCCTCGCTCTGTTCGGCTTGTGAAAAGCCCTAAGCGTATCAACAAGCAATAAAATAGTACATTTTGATCCAAAATATAACCCCCTTGAAGTGGTAGGAAAAAAAATATATTTTATAATATAAAAAGGTTGAATATAATGAAATGACCAAGGCTCAAGAGCAGCCAATTAACTAGATTATTTTAAAATTATTAATTATTATTATTATAATTAATTATACAAGGTGCCTCACACTCAAATCAACACAGAATTGTACTCACTAAAAGGTGAACAAACAAAATTACAACCCACAATATAAGTATTAAACAACAAACAGAAGTCAACTAAATGCTCAATTTGCCTTGTGTTTTGATTCCTCACCATACCAATTCATGTTCCTCATCATGGTTGAATAACAAGTAGAGGCTGCACACAAGAACAGCGGCTCGTTTAATTAGCAACACGAGATACAGTTTTTTTGTATGCAAAAGAAGATTAAAAGGAAAAAACGAAGTACCGTATCCAGGCTGACAGGTTTTCCATCCTCAGCAACAATATCAACTATTGTTCCAGATTGATCGGCCTATATCATGACAAAATAATGTAGTGTTCAAAACAATGCGGAAAGAAAGAAGGTCAAGAGCAAAGTTGTGCATAAAATCGCTTGTTTACGACTGGGAAGATATTGTGAGGCCGTTACGTTACAAAGCAAATAAGCAATGTTTCCATTTCCAACAAAATTGTTATCAGTAGAATGAAAGCATAACTGTAGTCTACCAGTGGCAATCATGTAACATCAATGGCCTTAAGCTTGTATATAGGTCATTATCACTAACAACTTAAATAAAATTTAAATAGAAAACATCACATGATATTAAAATCAGAAGGTGAGTGCTAAAGTCTGTTTGCTAAAAGTCCTAGCTTAGCAAGAGTAATGATGGTTATGAACTTATGATTATGATGATGATGACGATAGAAGAAAGTCAGAAACATCTATGTCTATATTAAAGTTTGAACTTGAATAATGATTAAAGACTCACACCCGACAGTTATTCCAAATTTTTCATCTGTTAAAAACACCTAAAAGATAACATCTAGTTCTTACTACTTGCAAGTAATTCAAACTAAGAATAGAAGTGTGATAGTGATTACCTCAATCTCATTCATCAACTTCATGGCCTCAATAATGCAAATAACCTGGCCTTTCTGAACCTTGTCACCAACCTGGAAAACATATATTAAAATTTTATTAGTAAGTCAAACAAATAAAGAAACCATAAAAGAAGACGGTAATAGATTACATATGTCATGTTTACAGTCTACTATCAACATACCTTCACAAATGCTGGAGCTCCCGGGGCAGGAGACCTGTAAAATGTTCCAGCCATGGGACTTTTCAATGGAGGAAGAGATGACCTTGGTTTTGCAGGGGTAGGCGAGGGTGGTGCTGGTGCAGATGCAGGAGGAACCGATGGTGCAGACTGTGGTGGCGGCAGCGGTAGTGATTGATACGTAGCCTGAGGTGGTGGAGATTGCATCATGACCATAGGGTTAGCTGGCGGTTGAGGCAAAGCTTCTTTTTTCCTTATAAGAACCTCAAAATTATCTTGCTTTAGCTCAAGCTCCATAATATCTCTTGAATCCACAAGTCTGAAACATCAAAATAGAAGTTGAGCATACATATGTTTATACAAATTCCAGTCATTGGAAAAATGTATTACAAGTAACGGATTAGCTTACTCTACAAGCCCTGCTACTTGATTCATAAATGCAGTGATTGTTGCAGCATCAGGGATTGCGGTCTCTGCTTTCTTGGTAGACTCCTCAGGCTTCTTTGAAGGTTGTTTAGAATTTGATGATTTCTCAAGGGCAATCTTAAACAGAAAATTAAAATTAATTTTTTACAACCAAGTACTTTATTTATGCACTTGATAATATATATCTTGAAGGTTACCTCATTAAGCTGAGCAGACACTCGCAAGACATCATTCCGGTTCCTCTTAGATGACTGCATAGAATAGCAATCAAATAAGAAAACACAATAAATATAAATCAACTTGATTATATGAATTCAAACATCAAATGATCAAAATAAAACAATCCATCACACAGACACACACTTTTTTATTCTCTCTGTCATGTAATAAACTGATTTTTTTCCTAACTTAATAATAGCATTAAGAAATAAACTCATCAAGTCATTCATACACTAACAATCAAATTTCTTTGAAAACCTCCTCAATCTGTAAAAAGCAGAAAGCATGCTGATAAACCACAACAAATTTATATATTATCATTGTTCATGAGGAACTGATCCAAGAGTTAACAGATTCTTATATGGATTAGCTTGATCAGCGAAAACAGGGCATGAAGGGCCCAAGGTGGTGAGTCCCAAAATCCATCATTTAAGCCTCCGATTGTCCTCCTCAAGTTTGGCAACAATAAAACCTTCCTATATTTAGTTTGACGCGCTTTACAGCTATCTAGCCAACATAATTTAGGGCCTTGTTAAACGTCTTAATTTCATGTTTCAAATTCATTTTGTAATTTATTACAAAGAGTTGTATTGTAATCATTTCAGTATACAAAAGTTCAATAAACACACTCCGTGTTGAGCAGATTATATTTTATCACTTCCGCTCTGCATCAATTGGAACAATGGCTAACATCTTGTTTCTCACGACTTGGTACTAGATCAGAGTCTACATACAGATGACACTAAAGTTTCTGATACTAAACTATGCCTAACTAGAGAGAGATTGCTAAACCTAAAAAGTAACCAATGCAGCATCAAAGTTAACAACACATCTAACAAATCAATTAGCAAGCTCTGTATCTCAAAACAGAAGTAAATTCAATTCAATTCAATTCGTAAATGAAATAATAATAATAAACCTGAGATGAGGATCCAGAGATGAATGCGCGGCTGGATTTGATATCCGATTGGAAGCTAACCACAGAGGTGGTGTTACGGTGGTTGGGATTTCGGTTAGGGTTTGAGTGAGGAGCCAATAGAGCTGTTGTTGTTTTGGGGCAATTGACAGTGAAAGAAGCCATTGCTGAAACAGTTGAATTGCAATGGAAATGAAATGAAGGATTATTATTATTATTATTGTATGGATTTGGTGGCGGTAAGATAGAGATGAGTTAGTAAGTAGAGTGTTGTTGAGGCGATATCAACGAGGAGACTGCTGCTTAAGTGACGATTGTTTTCAGGATGATGACAGGTATGTATTTCTGGGAGATAGCTCCATAATAATAATAATAATATAAAAACAATATTAAATCATTACTCATTTTCCGTTAAATTAAACTATGTTTTGTTTTACCGACTCCCCGCTGTCGTGTCGTTTGGCGGGTGTGGGGGTCGGGTTTTATCCGGTGAGTCCCTCAATAGGTGGACCGCTAGGGGCTCCGTCCGTCCGGACTAGTGGCCGGCTCAGGCTACCTTTAGCCAATGGGGGCTGCGTACGGAGTACACGGGCGTTACTTAGTTGGCCGTTCAAAAAAAAAACTATGTTTTGTTTTCATAGATCTGTTTGAATATGCGTCTTTAGTCAAATAGTTTTAAATTTGTGATTTTCGTCCCTATGGTTTCATTTCACTTGCGGTTAAATCTGACTTTGCTAACCCCGTTAAGTCTGGTCGTTAATCCCATCAGCGTGCCTCTCACGTGATGACAAGTTTTGTCATTTGAGGGGAGGGCTTGGTGTTGGTGCTTTCCAAAGAGTCTATGGTGGACGCAAGAGGAACGGTAGTGCTCCACCTCACTTCTGCAAAAGCAGTGGCGGTGTTGCACGTCAAATTCTTCAACAACTGCAGACCATGAACATTGTTGACTTTGACTCTAAGGGGAGTGTTTAAAACTTCAGTATTTATGAGCGCATAAAAAAAGTAGTTGTTTGAATTGTGTTACTGATTTTATGTGATAATGTGCACAGTGGAAGGAAGATTACATCGAATGGTAGAAGAGATCTTGATCAAGTTGCAGGAAGAGTAGTGGTTGCTACCCCTTGAGGCTTTGCAGCTTATAAATTATAATGGGTACATTAAAACACATGGGTTTAGTTTTTTTTATTAGATTTTAGAGTTAGTTTACTGGTGAATGTGTTTTTTTGTCTTCCCTTGAGACATGATTTACTGTTTGTAGACATTGTTTTTCCCCTAGAAATTCAATTTCTTGTTTTGAGATATTTATACAGCCATCACCACTTTGGTGGGATGGTAAAGGCTTTGGCCTTTTGGTGAGAGGTCCAGGGTTCGATTCCTGGCATTGGCGGTATAATGTAAATAGTAGGAGGAAAGCTTGTATGTTCAAAAAAAAAAAAAAAAAAAGATATTTATACAGTGCAATGCGAGAGCGTCTTGAAATGCTTGTTGGATTAAATGATCAAAGACAGTACAATACACTTCTATCTTTTATAGGACGAGAATTTGTCATTGAAAATACAAAAAATAATTACATATATGAAACATCTATAATTCTTATAATTAATTACTCGTATGATATGCTGAATGCTGATGCTATATTTTACTCGACCACATGCATTTTTTGCAATATAAAGGTTTGTAAATGAACCGAGCTCCACATGCAATTTTTGCAATATAAAGGTTTGTAAATGAACCGAGCTCGAGCCTACTTTGGCTCGCTTAAACCAATCTTCTAACATTTAATACCTTGTGTATATGACATTTAAACTTTTAAGTACAACTCTATATCATTCGGTGTAGTTCGTATCAAGATCTTTTCTATTTTTTAAATAATAGTAACCTAATCATCCCAAAGCTGAGTAGAGTTTATTTTTTTTAAGCAAACTGAACCAAGCGTGTGTTCAAATTTGCCGCTCAATTTGGAATCCGAGTTTGAGTGTAATTTAGCTCTGGCTTAGCAAAGCTTGACTTGACTCATAACCAACCCAAGCTAAACGTGACGCTATGCTATTTTTAAATCTTTGAAAGGTTAAAAAGAGAGTTGTTTTGAAATGCTATTATGTAATATAAAAAATGTATTTCACTTGCTAACCTACATTGAAAATTATTTTATGTGTGCGTGTACATATACAACAAACATTGTTAGTCTCGTCACAGGATGTGGCTTTCGTTATTGACCACACTCCAGCGTGAGAATCAATACTTGGTTCTTTATCGAAAAAAGATAAGTACGAGTGTGAGTGTAAGTGAAAGTGAGAGCATCTCTGAGTCTTTCTTCGCTTGTACTATTAACAGTCGTGGAGATTAGGTTGAGTCATCAATTACGTCCTTGGTCCCCGCATAGTGGACGGACTATAACTATTACCTATTGCACTATTATTTGTTGATGAAAAATATTCCTTTTGTCCTTTTGTAGATCACATAAATTAATTTTTGCAAGTTGGCTGGATTTCTTCTTGATTTAAGAAAATGTTTTGATATTTTCATTGTTCAACAAATACATTTTTTCTTTTTCTTTTCTTAATCTAAGTCATGCAAGGCTATTAGTTTTAAGAGTGAAAACAAAATTAACTTATAAATTAAAAAGATTTTTTTATATAAACCCAAAAAAGTGTAAAAAAATTATTGGAATAATTAACATTCCAGTTCTTGATTTATTTTATCTTCAAATTTATACCATTCCTAATTATTTTAAATAAAATATTAGATTTAACAAATTCAATTCTTTTCAGTCTCTACAAAAAAATATGTATCTATTTATGCCTTTTAAATTGAGTGTCAATTACAAAAAACTGAAAAAAGTTAATATAATTGCCTCAAAACTATCCGTACAGTTTAGTTAGAAAGATTAAACTTATTACATTTAGAAAGATTTAAGTAGCAATTAAGTTGTCAAACTTCAATTAGGGCTGTAGCCTGTAGGCTCATTACTAACGTGGGTCGAGAGAAACGAGGCCCATAAGAGCAACTAGCCTGCTAGAAATTAGGCTTCGGGTCGGTTAATAGATCCGAATTGCATCCAAATTAACATACCCGTTAAACCCCATAATAATAATAATAATAATAATAATAACAAATTCATTCAAGATCCTGCTGCACAAACCGCTGGAATTAATTAGGGTTTTTGTTCATCGAAATCCAAATTACAGGTTAGTATCAATTCATCTCCGTTTTCAGATTCAAATTATTATTATGTATGTGTATCCACTGCTGTGAATCTAATTCCTTGATTAATTTGCATTATTATTAGGATAATTAGCTCTCTATCCTGTAAACTAGGGCTGTAAACTGATTAACCGAACCGAAACGAAACGAAGCCTTGCTCATGTTCGTTTGTTTAGCATTAAACTTGTTCACGAACATGTACTATTTAAATAAAAAACAGCATTATAATCAATAGTTAAGTATTAAGTTAAGAACTTGAGATAATAATAATAGTAATAATCATAAGCATAATCTTCCTCCAATTGGCAGTTTTATTTTAGTAATGTCAATGAAGCACTTGTTGTTAGTTGAAGCCAGACTTTATAAAACAAACAAATCTTTAACGAAACGAGCTGAACATATAAACAATAAAGTCATAGAATTTAAATTTAAATGTTATGTTTGCCATTACAAATAAAATATTAAAAAAATATATGAAACAAACCTTCAACTAACGTACATAAACAAAGGGACGTAAATGAACATAACTGAAAACATTACCGAACGTTCACGAACACAAATGAATGAACGCGACCTCTATTCATGTTTGTTCATTTTGCTAAACGAAGCAAATTCTTGTTCATGTCTGTTCATTTATTAACGAACGGGCATAAACAAACTTCCCGACGAACGTTTCACGAACTGTTTGCTGAATGTTCAATTTGTATACAGCTCTATTTGTAACTGAAATTTCATGGAAGCATGTTAATTGTTTTAACTTGTTTTATAAGAGAAACGTACCTATTAAGCATTGGTGAGAGGGGCAGTGAGAATTAGTGAGAGTGAATTAAACAATTGGAGATGATTGTTCTTGAGAAATCAAATTTGACCTTTGTATTGCAGAGCATGCACATTGGAGTTTCTCTATATCCATACTTTCTGTATAATGTAGAGGAAAATATAGTGTAAACGACTAGAACACCATATTGGATTGTCTACAATAGAGAAAAAGATATAGAAAACTATATTTTGCTGTGAGTGTATTAAAAGGAGGAAAAATAATAAAATTAGTGTTTGTGAGTAAGAGAGAGAGAGAGAGAGAGAGTTGGATGTGGGAGGTTTTTGAAATGTAATCAAAATTTAAAGAAAAAATTGTTTTTGGTTAAGTTATCAAGATGGAGATGAAGGCTCCAACGTGAATGCTCTAAATGGTAAAATTTAACGTCCCGAAACCGACTTTTGCTTACATGTTTTAGTGATGTTTTGGCTTTTTTTGACATTACTTTTTTTGTTAATTTTGATGATTGCATTATTGTCATTACTTTTTTGTGCCTGTCTTGATATATGGCTATTATTAGTTGTATAATCGTGTTTTGGTGTCTTTTGAATGTAGTTAGATATGGGGAGTGACTTGAAGACCTGGGTATCCGATAAGTTGATCTCTCTCTTGGGATACTGGCAACCAACTGTGGTCCAATACATGATTAGTTTAGGTAAGGTATCTTTGAACCTAATTGTTTACACGTATTGTTGTTAAGTTGTCATGCCATATTGTTTATCATGATTTTGACAGATATTTGTTGCCTTTTTCTTTAATCTATTTCAGCAAAGAAAGCTTCATCGCCTTCTGATGTGTTTAATAATCTGAAAGACATGGGGGTGTCTAATTTAAACGACACACGGACGTTTGCTGAAGAACTCTTTCGAAAGGTTGATCGTAAGAGTTCTGGATCAAATGTGAGTTTCCCTTGTTTTTCTTTTTGTATTATTCAAATGGTCTGTTAGCGTTATCAGCCTTCTTTGATTTTTGAGGGTAATTTATAGTTACCATGGTACCTAATTGTTATTATCATATTTTTTAATAGCTTTATCGACAACAAGAAGAGGCTGCAGCAATGCTAGCCAAAAAGCAGAGGACTTACAAGCTATTGGAGGCTGATGATGATGATGACAATGGTGACCCTGGCAGCTCTGTGAAGCCTAAAAAGACTGACAAAAAAGAGAAACTTTTCAGAAAGAAGAGTGAAGCCCAAGAAGATGAAGATGACGAGGTATGAATGCCTGTACATAATAAATTTGATCTTTTTTATTGTAAGCTGGTGTATTAGTGTCTTGTGTAATAGTTGATACTGATTATGATATGTGGTGCTGCAGGGAGTTGTGAATTTGAAAGAAGCAAGACGAGTTAAACAAAAAGTTTCACGTGATGAGTCGGATGATTCTGAGGTATCTGACATATTATTAGTTTTTTGGCATCAAAACACTGTTTAGTTAATTACCTGATATTGTTTAATTTCAGATATTTAGTGGTAATTCACTGGTCAAATATTAATTCCAAAGTTGTGTTGGTGTTACAGTTGGAAGAAGAAAGACTGCGTGACCAACAAGAAAGGGAGGAGTTGGAGCGTCATCTAAGGGAAAAAGATGCTGCAAGGACTAACAAGGTTTGCTTAAATCAATATATATATATTTTTTTTGCGTTTTCAAGCATTTATACATTGTTTACTAATTACTAATATGGTTAACTATTATAAGATCTTGATTTGGTTCTTTAGTCATTTGACAACTATGATTGCATATGTTTGACTGATGAATGGAGAAATAAGCTATGTGCTAATGTTCCTAACTTTATTTATTTTATTTCACAGCTGACAGAGCAGAAGTTATCCAAGAGGGAAGAAGGTGATTATGAACATGTTACTATTTTTCTATCACATAAATCTATGAAAACGTTATACTTATTATTATTTTTTATTTTTTATTTTTTTTGCTTATGTGACAACAGAAGAGGCAATTAGGAGAGCCAATGCTTTGGAAGAAGATGACATTGGAGCTTTAAGGTCTGAACTGAGCTTTTGCTAGAAAACCCTTTGAATATTATTGTTATATTAGATTTTTAGTTTTATATTTCTTCACACTAAGTGTGATACCTAAATGACATGATTGGTTGAAACAGTTAAATGATTTGAATTATTGTAGTAACTAAGAAGTTAAGCAGTTGAAGATCTCATGTTTATAAAAAATACAAGATTTTCTAAAAAAAATGTTCTTCATTTGGAGGATCTTAACTTGAAAAGTTTCTTCTATCCTTTTTCAGGAAAGTTTCGAGGCAGGAATATCTCAAGAAAAGAGAGCAGAAAAAATTGGAGGAAATTAGGTATTTTTAAAAGATTGTTTCACATTTAATTTTCTAACGTGTTATTTTGTTCTCTTTTTGTTAAACCTTATATTTTTTCTTCAATTTCAGAGACGATATTGAAGATGAGCAGTATCTATTTGGGAATACCAAACTAACAGAAGTTGAACACCGTGAGAATAGGTAATTCTCTTAAATCTTTATTACGTGAAATCTGTACTAGCTGGAATACATTTGTGGCCTATACATGCTAATTAATGCATTGGTTTAGTATGAACATATCACATCTCAGTTTGTGTCATTCATGCCAAGCTATATTTTTTCTTTCTTGTTTTTGACTTTTTTGTTGTTTTGTCAAACTTATAATAGAAGTTATGTTGGTGTGTAATTCGACACTGATAACGCCTATAACTTTAAACAAACTTTTGGCACTCCTACCTTGTCAAAACGTATACATATATGAAAATTTTATATATTTTCTGGTAAGTGTGTTATTATTTCTTACTTTCTTTTGCATTTGAATGCATGTTGTTGTGTACATGATGGTTTTCTGTACTAAATATCTATCCTAAGTTTTCTCACTTTCTGATACTTGTCTTCTATTTTTACAGATATAAAAAGCAAATATATGACCTGGTGCAGAAGCGGTCTCAAGAGGATGATAACATTAACGAGGTAAGTTTGTAGACACAGATACTAGCTGCTATTTATGTTATAGTCTTATTTTTCTACTAATTCTATAATTCATTTCACAATGCAGTATCGGATGCCTGATGCTTATGATGAAGAAGGTGGTGTACATCAAGAGAAAAGATTTGCTGTAGCTATGGAGCGCTACAGGTAAAAATACAATGTTAGCATGTTCCTACATGCAAACACCCTACTCTGTTTTCTTATTTCTTTATGCTATCACTTGAGTTTAAATCATTGCAAAACACTTTCTTATTGCTATTACTTGAGTTTAAATCATTATTGTTTGCTAATATTGCAGAGACTCAAAAGATGGAGATAAGATGAACCCATTTGCTGAACAAGAAGCATGGGAGGATCATCAGATTGGTATGCCCTTAGTTACCTAGGCTAATATTTAATCTGTAATCACTAACATGTTAGCTAATGAGTAATCAATTTTCAGGTAAAGCAACACTAAAGTACGGGTCAAAGAACAAAACGCAGTCCGAAAATTACGAGTATGCTTTTTGTAGTTTCACCTTTGAGATTTTTTTTAGATTGTTTTAAATATGGCAACCAATGGATATGATCAATCTCATTTGTTTATTTTCTTCGACAGTTTTGTGTTTGAGGATCAGAGCGAGTTCATACAGGGTCAAGTCATGGGTGGTGTAAATGTAAGAACTCTACTTATCGTGGTGTGATATTTGTTTATTGGTTTTCACCTAATCGTTAATTTATCGAGTTTCTCTAATTTACAGGTTGATGATGAAGCATATCAAGAGGAACAGGAAAAATCAATGGCAAAATCAGCGCATGAAAAGCTTCTGGTACATTCCCTTCATTTCTGAAACATTGATTAGTATATTGGTTTATTAATATGCCTTATATTCTTTTTTTGACGAATTATTTTGTTCTAACATGTGATTTTATGTTTGGTCTTCAGGCTGACAGAAAAACTTTACCTATGTATCCTTGTCGGGAATCATTGCTCCAAGCTGTTGAAGATCATCAGGTCTACTTGAACTCTTTGCATTACATGTTGGTTGTTTTCTGTTACCAAATTATTTGCTTATGATTTTCGGTTTGTATCTTGGTTTTATTAGGTTCTTGTCATTGTTGGTGAGACTGGTTCTGGGAAGACTACTCAGATACCACAATATCTCCATGAAGCTGGATACACGAAACGTGGAATGGTATGTTTGCAAATACCAAGCTTCTTTATTTTCATTTTCTTGTTTTTTCTGCAACAGCATGTTTCTTTTAAAAACATGAAAGCTATGATTCTTTTTTTTGCATATCCTTTTTATTTCATTCAGATCGGGTGTACACAGCCAAGACGAGTTGCTGCGATGAGTGTTGCTGCTAGAGTCTCTCAAGAAATGGGAGTCAAACTCGGGCATGAGGTATGTATTGTGCTTGACTTAAGCGTTTTGTAATGTCTACTCTCTCTATGAATCCTTGCTTCATTTATGCTAAAAATGGCTGAATGTGAAATTTCATATGCAATTAATTGATTAAAAATCATCACGTATGAAATTTTGCTTATACTACAACAGAAACAACTTACAAATTTGCTTAACGATGTGTAAGTTACTTTGTTTGCTCAACAACTACAATAGGCTATATAAAGTTGTCTATGCATTTCTAGATGCTTCACTATAGCAAGATATCACATAAAGTTTATCTATCAATGTTTATTTGACTCAGTTTGCTTGAGCATCATAAAACCTAATACCTAAGTGGTTCATGACTGGGCTACTGGTTTGTTTAACTGAATTGAACTTAAAAGAATGCATGTTTTCTTGGTAATACACACCATATATTATGTCAAATGCTTTTAAATATCCTGACTTTAACATCTAGTGAAATTGCTTACAAATGGATTACTAAATAACCTCACATTTTAAAGTAATCTAAACTGATATATAACCCTGCTCCCAAACTCTTATCAAGCAATCAGTCAGTCCTTCACTTGCTACAAATGAACTAACCATAGAAAACTCTTCAATTTAAAATGATTGGGGTGTTACACACACACACTATCTGGTTAAGATTTAAAAGGATGTTCCTCCTGTAATTACTTTTTTAATAGAGAATAATTTGTAAATTAAAGTTGTTTGTTTGAGTCTTAAAATTGACTGGATTAATTTAAATTTTGTTTTCGGCTTGTAATATGGTAATTTTAAATATTTGTCATATGGTTTCAGGCTGGCTATTCAATACGTTTTGAAGACTGCACCTCTGACAAGACAGTGCTCAAATATATGACTGATGGCATGTTACTTCGAGAGTTTCTTGGTGAACCTGATCTTGCAAGTTACAGGTATCGTTTCTTCATCACCTATCGAATGTGATAATTTCAACCTTTGTTTTATTTTTAACGGTTAACATTGGTAAACTTAAAATCACAGTAAAAAAGAAATAGGTTAAGTGATTGAAAAAAGTTGAACATTTACCCCCCCCCCCAAACCCAAACTCGGTTGTACTCATTAACCAACACACCCGTGCACCCATTTTGCCACCAGTAATTCGACTTTTTACTGTTTTATTTGTACATACTGGCTAACTAGTATTAATTAAATTGAAAACAGTGTTGTGTTGGTGGATGAGGCTCACGAGAGGACATTGTCGACTGATATCTTGTTCGGTTTAGTTAAGGTATATCTAAATCTCGCACCCCAGCATATTTTCAATCATTTTTTGAGTTTATAGAATGTTCTCTATATACATAATTTGACCCACACATCCGTTTTTATTTTGTTAGGATATAGCTCGGTTTCGTCCCGACCTCAAGTTGCTCATTTCAAGTGCCACTCTCGACGCCGAGAAATTTAGTGACTATTTCGATTCTGCCCCAATTTTCAAAATTCCCGGAAGGAGATTTCCTGTAGAGATAAATTACACCAAAGCACCCGAAGCTGATTACTTGGATGCTGCAATTGTCACAGCTCTTCAGATCCACGTCACTCAGCCACCTGGCGATGGTGACATACTAGTCTTTCTCACCGGTCAGGAAGAAATCAAAACAGCCGAAGAGATCCTTAAGCACCGAACCCGTGGGTTAGGTAGCAAAATTGCAGAACTAATAATATGCCCCATTTATGCAAATCTTCCAACTGAACTTCAAGCCAAGATTTTTGAACCAACTCCCGAAGGGGCCCACAAGGTGGTCCTTGCTACTAACATTGCAGAAACATCATTAACAATTGATGGTATTAAATACGTGATCGACCCGGGTTTCGTTAAGATGAAATCTTACAACCCGCGTACGGGAATGGAGTCGTTACTCATCACACCTATTTCGAAAGCATCTGCAAATCAACGTGCGGGTCGATCCGGACGAACAGGGCCCGGGAAGTGTTTTAGACTGTACACTGCTTACAACTATTTTAATAATTTAGATGATAACACGGTTCCCGAGATCCAACGAACCAACCTCGCCAATGTGGTTCTCAGTTTGAAGAGTCTCGGGATCCATGATTTGTTGAACTTTGACTTTATGGATCCACCGCCTGCTGAAGCTTTACTTAAAGCTTTGGAGCTGCTTTTTGCGTTAAGTGCACTTAATTAAAAAAGGTGAGTTGACAAAAGTGGGTAGAAAGATGGCTGAATTCCCTCTTGATCCTATGTTGTCTAAGATGATTGTTGCATCTGAGAAATATCAATGCTCGGATGAGATTATTTCAATTGCTGCCATGCTGTCGATCGGAAGTTCTATATTTTATCGTCCGAAAGATAAACAAGTTCATGCGGATAATGCACGTTTGAATTTTCATATGGGTAATGTTGGAGATCATATCGCCTTGCTTAAGGTATGTTGGTAAATACTAAATAGTAAATACACACACTTGTATTTTAAAACGTTCATATTTCTAATAAAATGTAACCATTATAGGTTTACAGTTCGTGGAGAGAAACAAACTTTTCTACTCAATGGTGCTATGAGAATTACATCCAAGTCAGGAGTATGAAGCGGGCCCGAGACATAAGAGATCAGTTGGAAGGGCTTCTAGAAAGAGTTGAAATCGAGTTAACATCGAACCCGGGAGATTTGGAAGCGATTAAGAAGGCCATAACCTCAGGTTGTTCAAAAACTGAATGACTTAAGATTACTAAGTATTTTAACCATTATTGTTTACTAAACCCGTTCTTTATGTTTTCTAGGTTACTTCCCTCACTCAGCAAAGATGCAGAAGAACGGTGCTTACAGAACCGTTAAACATCCTCAGACGGTTTATATACATCCCAGCTCTGGTTTAGCTCAGGTAGTTTAGTTTCTGTTTATATTATAAAGAAACCTTTAAATCATTTGAATTGTAAGGTGTATGTGTTAGTTATTAATCTTGTTATTGTTTGTGTTATGCTTGTTAAGGTACTTCCAAGGTGGGTGGTATACCACGAGCTAGTGCTGACAACAAAGAGTATATGCGACAAGTGAGCGATTTGAAACCCGAGTGGCTTGTGGAAATAGCGCCTCATTATTATCAGCTGAAGGATGTTGAAGATTTGGCGTCAAAGAAAATGCCACGTGGACAAGGTCGTGCGGTCAGGGATTGAGTATGGTATTTATTCTACAGAGATGTTAAGGAATGAGATTTTGTAAATACAATTTTGTATATCTTGTGTAAGACTGTCGATGAGGAGTTTTAGGCACTAATGCTACCGCTAATCCTATTGTTAGACGTGATTGTTATTAAACCAACTTTAATACAGACAAATTCTTATGTGAAATCGGTTAAATTTGAAATTGCAGTTGAGTCATGTTGCAGTTCAGACAACATATCCTTAATCCATTCAACTCATATAATGAGATTGACAAACAAAAATAATCAACCCTGATTAACCACAACAACTAACAAGCAGTGCATAACAAAGTAATCAACAACAGTAAGGAGGTAAGTTTTGACATGACACAATTATCGTTCAAGAATAGGTAACTGAAATCACTACAGGATTATTTTCCAAGCAGGCGGCGAGTGCGTTGGTTGGCGCCTTTCACTCTGAAATTGATCTCATCAACATCATCTTGAAGAGGATTGAGGGCTTTGTTTTGCCTGCACAATATGAACCAACTTTCAGAAAACATTCAATCCATCTTCATACTTTTCAAATATTAATATCTAGGAAAACACTAACCTCTCAATCTCAGAACCCATGTCAACAGCCATTTCCTTAAGTTCTCCCAAAATGTCACTCAAGTCAGAGAGACCGTCGTCTTGTTTTGCTTTCTCATACTGTATGTATTATTACACAAAAGAACAGGATTAATGTCACCCGTGTTTAATGGATGTTTGTGAGAATTTAAAGACAAAAAGAGAACCAACTTTTTTTTCACAAGAACAATCGTTAGTCGAAGGTTCAAAAAGCTCATGACTTTCAAGGATAATTATACCTCAACTTTCTGCATTGCATCTGCAGATTCAGGAGGTGGAGTTCTTGAACGTGACGGTCCCTTATTTGGAGTTGTTGTAAGTCCAAGTTTTTCTCGTTGCTCCAAATGATTACCTTTTCTTCTATCAGGGTCATCTGCAAAATTACCAACGCTCGCTAAAACACTAAAAAATTTCCCAATGACAATTCTAATCACATGACTTAATTACACTTAATTACGCTTAATTACCTCTGATGATCGTAGGCCCTTCTATTGCCTGACCCTTTTTCGGCTTCCACGTCCTAGAAAAAATGCCCCCGAGACTTCCCAACAGCTTCTCCCCCTAAACAAACAAAATAATCAAATATACGCTGAAAACCAAACCAAACCAAACTAAACGAAACGAAACCGAGCCATTTACTTACCCTACTGAGATCCTGCTCAATATCGGCTGCAGCCATGTGAGTTCGGTTAATCTGCTCACCCTGTTGGTGCAACGTAATCAACGTGTTTTTAGCACCTTCTCTAATATCCTCGGCAACTCTTAACGCACTATTCACCGCCTTTGTAGTCTCTTCAGCCTTATATGCAGCATAGTGCTCCAGTTCTTGCACACTTTGGTTCTCTAAACCGCCGGAATCAACAAAATCGTTCTTGTATCTGTTTCTCGATGCAAATGATGTCCCTTTATTAATCCCACCATCGTCAAAAAGCGCGGCGGTGTTTGAATTCGTGGGTGTTGACGAATGGACGGATGAGGTTCTTTTCGACGGTTTTACAGTTGACCGTTTGTCAATCTCATCATCTGAGTCGAACGGGTTGGAACCAGGTTGCGGTTTCTTGTGCCCAAACATACTTGATCTTACAGGATATGACTATTCACTATACACGATCATACGAGTCCTGAAAAGTATGAACAACAATGAAACATAAGACAATTACACAAGTATTAAATTGATCAAAGTTAACAAAGTTTTGACCTTTTTCTCATATTGGTGTTGAATTAACAGTTAACCAACCAAAGAAAACATAAACATAAAAGACCCACATGAAAAAAGCCCCAAAAATAAAGAAAAAATGATGATTTGATCAAACAAAGGTTAGTGTTGACCAGTTTAAAGTAATTATATAAATCAAGAGACATTAATCCACAACAGTTACACCAAATTAAAGAAAGATTAGTTGAGCAAACAGATAGAAAATAAGAACACATCCATGAATCAAAAACCTAAAAAAGAAAAAAGTAATTGAAGCAAAACCCACATGAATAGATCACTAAGCATCAAGAAAGCAATAAAATCTATATGAATTGAGAAGAAGATGTCATGGTAAGTGAACATGTAAAAAAGTTAAAAAAAAGTAAACACCGGAAAAAGGGTACCTGTTGACGGAGAGACTGAATTAATAATCCAAGTGGGATGTTAATAAATATAAAAGAAAAGGTATTTGATCAAAGTAATAAATAAACAAGGGACCACGAAGGATATCCAAAGTTTGTTTGGTTCCTTGTAGAATGTAACTTCAATATTCCAAAACACCATATTTCTCATCAACAAGATTCTCCCTGTTTTTTTTCTCAAAAAAATAAATAAATGTACACGTTTTTTTAAATAATTAGGATATGATTTAATCGTATAGTATAATAACCGTGAGGGGAAAAAAGAAACGTATTATGATAAGGTTCAAGTAACTTTACAAAGAAAACAAAAATGAGAAGGATAAGAAAAATTTATAGTTACGTAAAAAAATCCTTTAATTTTAAAAAAATAAATAAATAAATAAATAACTCATAACTCAAAATTTAATAAATAAATGAAAAAAAGTAAAAACACAAAAATGATTCTACCGTCTTTCTCGTTCTCATAAAATAATAATAATAAATAGTAATGGTAAGTGAAAAAAGTCATTGTGTCTTTTGTTTATCATTGTGTTTTGTGTTTATTTTCATCATCGTGTTTTTTTTCCATTACATTGTATCTTTTTTTATATTGTGTTATATTACTCAACATTGTGTTATATTTTGTTCGGCGATGTTTTATATCTTGCGATATATTGTGTCCTTTTCTAGTTATAATTATGTGCATTTTCGCGATTGTGTCTTTGATCTCGGCATTGTGTCTTTTCGTCAATTTATTTTTATTTTTTTAACGGGAATGATGGTGGAAACATTTCAGTTTTTTAAATTTTTTCGTATTTTATTTATATTTTGAGTTATGATTTTTTTATTATTTTTTTTGAATTTATTTTTAAGGGGTTTTTTATGTTGTCACAAATTCTTCTCGCATTCTCATTTTTGTCTCCTTTTGTATTTTGATTTTATTAATTTCAAAGTTTTAATGGTATATTTTAACCTAAGAAAAATTCTTTTTAAATTCTAGAAACGTTTTTAGACTAACTTTATTCACAACCTAACAAACCCAACCTTTAATAAAAAAAAACTAATTTCTCTCTTTTCAACTTATACAATCCAACTTAACCCAATTTTTCACTCTAATTCACAGCCCAACTCAAACCAATTTTTATTACAAATATATGATTTAAGTTTTAATTTATATGTTTTCTTTTTTTAAATATTAAGAAAACTAAAAAATATTGTGCTTTTAGAATTAAAAAAAATAAATAAATATTGTGTATATGAAATGAATTGTCTAAAAAGAAAAAAGAAAAAGAAAATGTAACATGAACCTATATTTGTTTGATATGTGGCATGACTTGGGTTGCAACCTAGGTTGTGATATTTCTTCACTTTTTTTCATTTTTATTAATTTCACATTGTGGCTCACCTACGACTTGGATCACCAATAAAAGTAATCTTACAAATCCATTGCATACGACGACTTGGTATTCGTGACGACTGATTCTTAAATACCAATAAAAAATAGTCACGTGTTTGTAACCCGTCTTCTCCGACAAGATTTGAAACAAACCCGTCGATAAAGGAAACTTTTGGGATAATTCAAAACCATCGTATGTGACTATCTTTGGAATACTCTCGCCGACGTCAACGGGTTTCACAATCTTGTCGACAACCTTATTTTCTCCAAACTTGTCGACGACTTTTATTTTAATTGTCTTAAAATTGAGTGAATATTTTACAATCACTTATCCAATCAAATCTTCATCATTAAATATGATTTATAAGAGAGGCGATAAAATTAAGGAAGTTTGACTTTCTATTTTGTATAAATTGTTGTCAATTATCAAAACACTTCGTTCAAAGTTAACTTTGTGAAAACAAAAATTAACAAAATAACAAATATTAAAAAACAAGAAAACACAGAACAAACTAACACGAACATTTTGAGTAAAAATGGGGACATTTAACGAACCTCTCTCCTTAAAATGGACATTTTGAGAATTTTCCCTTAAACTAGTAAGTAATAATAGAAAATATATATCCAATTCTTACTTGTATACTAGCGTTGGTGGTAAATGACGAGAGACAAAACTTCTTAAACTTTTAAAGATTTCGATTCGAGTCTTTGGAAGTACAAGAAATTTGCCTCCCAAATGTAGTAAAAATTCGGGTTCTTGAATGACCGAGAAAATCGTTTACATGGTAAAGTTTTATCAAAACACAATGCCCACATAAATCCAATCACTAAATATTACCAAATGTAGACAATTACAATAACTTGTACTTCAAAGACAACCAAATCTGTACATTTCTTTTGATCTGATCAACCCAAATAAAAATGAACATTTAATCTATCATACCTTCTTATTTTATCACAATAACAAGGTCACCAAACCTGATTAATGCACTCTGCAACTTTATAACTTCACTTCTGCATGATGGTTCACTAGTTCTGATGCATCAAAGATCCACTTTTTTTGACATTTTTGATCCAAAATTGACCGCCTGTTAAGAAAATACGATGAACCCGAATTAAACATTAATTTTAGATGAGTGAACCTGTGGTTTGTTCAAATTTGCAGTTTTAGTCCAATAGTTTCAAATATGCGATTTTCATCCCTGTGGTTTCATTTAGCTTGTAATTAAACCGGACCACACTAACCCCGTCAAGTCTTGTCGTTAAACCCATCAACGTGCCACTCACGTGAGGGGCAATTTTGTCTTTTTTCCCCCCAAATATACCTCAGACCCTCACGTGAGGGGGCTTGTGAATTAGAGTTGGGGTTTATTTGGGTAGAAAAAGGACAAAACTGTCCCTCACGTGAGGGGCACGTTGATGGGTTTAACGACCAGACTTAACGGGGTTAGTGTGGTCGGGTTTAATTGCAGGTGAAATGAAACTACAGGAACGAAAACCGCAGATTTGAAACTATCGGACTAAAACCGCAAATTTGAACAAACCACAGGGACGAAAACCGCATTTTACTCATTTTAGATTTAATGTTTGATGAAACCAACCAAGTTTTAACTTTTTTAACTTGTTGACACTAGACACATTAAATGTTTCTGTTGAACAAATTTATATACGGGTTAGTGTTGGTTAATATCAAGAAAACAACAAGCATTTTAGCAGTTCGGTCCCTTAACTTGTCTTGCATAACGGTTATAACTTAGGATTAGGATCATGTGAGAACTATTTTCAAATTGAGAACTTTGAGAACCATTTTGGACCACAAAAAAAGTTCTTTTCATAAAAGATAAAACAAAAAAAAACACGAAAATAAAAAAAGGAAAAAAACCAAAAAATTTTATTTTTCATTCTTGTTTCATAAAAAAATTTAAAAACAGTAAAAAAATATCGGTTTAGCAAAATTATACAAGTTATTCTTTATACACATGTACAATTAAGGTGAATGATAAGGCACATATGTGTACATTATGTAAACCGATATTGAATAAAAATATACATATGTGTATAATTAGGGTTTTTTTTAATTATGAAACCGGGATGAAAAATAAAAGTTTTTAGTTTTTTCGTTTTTTTTTGTTTGATATATACTTTTTAAATTTTTTAGAGTTTTTTTTTTTTTTTTTTGTGCTTAAAATGGTTCTCAAAGTTCTCAATTTCCAAAGAGTTCTCTTAGGATCCTCATTATAACTTATATCCCTTGTTATCAGGTCAAAATAATCTTAATAAACAATCTTAACAAAATAAGGGATATAACCGCTACAAAGAGAAGTTAGGGATCAAACCACTAAAATGTTGAAAGTCGGTTGGTTTTGTCTGACATTAACCCTTCATATTGGCGTTGTGAAAGACAAAAATGTCGTTCGTTTCTTAGGCTATCAAAATTTTCGTAGGACAGAAGGACGGATTACTTAATGAAACATCTATACTCACACATGGTATAGTCAAATGTTAAAATGGTTGATTTTTTGCAGTTTTTGATTAAAACTACTAACCTCAGCTTCTAAGCATTTGGAAGACCTCGAAGATCAGCAAATGTTTTCCTTCTTTCTTTTTCAATCTTGATGGCAATAAAATTATAAAAAATATTAATAAACTTCAAATCAAATGTTAATTAATGTTAAAGTTTACACTAATAATAATAATAATAATAATCATCTTTATCACTTTATTGTAATCGTTTTGTAGTAACTATTTTGTTTTTATTTGATGATTTTCTTTTATTGTATAATAATAATAATAATACCTGAGACTCCAACTCAGTTATTCTTTGTAAAGCTCGTTGTTCTATACTTGCACGTTTTTTGTATTCTTCTTCAAGCAATCCAGTTAACTGATATCTTAACTCCGCCACTTCTTGAGCTAAATCTTCAGCTTCTTCATTTGCCTTAAACTTCTCGTCTTTTAACTGTTCCTTAAGCTGGTTCACAAGAACTTCATAATCATGTATTTGAGCTTCATATTAATTTAATTTCTTCACTTTCGCATTGCTTTCAAATGTCTTAAGCTTCTCTTTCAAGTCCTTATTTTCCTCAACTAACCGTGTAAAGTTTCTAGCAAGTTCCCACATCCTATGATGTTCTCGATCAACTTCTTTTTGGAGTTCTTTCGCTTCAAGAAAACTATGCTCCATCGCCATCAAATCAAGCTTCATGCTTTCAATATCACACTGGAAATCCAAAGCAATATTCGAAATGGATTCCTCTAGTTTATCTATGCACGACGTTGAATTACGCAATTCGTGTTCTTTATCCTCTAATTTCTCCATTAAAGTTAAATTTTCAAACTTGCACGCCTTCAACTCTCGTTCTAATTTTCTTATAGCTTCTTCCAAATCTTCTTTCGCTTTGACCTTTGACTCTAGACTGTGGATATAATCAGTCAAACGGTTTATCTCTGTGTCACGTGTGGTCAACTGATCCTGCAAGTAATCTGTGAATGAGTCAAGCCTACAGTACAACAACCATACGCCTGCGGTTAGCAGAGTGCACTTACCTAGTTCTTGGGAGCAGTTACTCAATTCTCTTTCCAAATCTTGGATACGCTTCTTGTCATTAGATCGAGTTGCGGATAACGTTTTTGCGTGAGATTCTAGGCTCTGTATTAAGTCAACTCCCGGGTCAAACTTTAGTATTTATAGAACATATATGTATCATTTACCATAGGGGTCTGCACGGGTCGGTTATTAGCCTAGACCGAAACCAAAGCCATCGGAACCAATCAGTTTTCGTTTAATCTGTTTGGTTCGTACGGCTAGTTTGTCGATTTTGGTTCGGTTTGGCTAATAACCAAAACCAAACTTACGCTAAATTTTTTGCTTAAAAAACCATGAAATGGAGATATAAGACATCAAATACATGAAATTATGAATGGTTCAGTTCGGTCGGTTTATTTTGGTTAATCGAGTGTACAAAGGAAAAACTAACCAATATTTTTTTAATTCGGTTTTTAGTTAATTTCGGTTCAGTTTTAGTTAATGGTTCGGTTATTGCTCACTCCTAAAATTTACCATATAAGTAAAGGGCCGAATATAAATAAACTTACACGGATGAGTTCAGAGCTTGATTGTTTCAGCAAGTCCTTTTCGATCCTCAACTACATTCAATAACATACACCGATGAGATCAACGCAATCATAACTCGTACGGGTATCTTTAATCTTTAATAATAATAAAAAAAATGGAAAATGTACCTCTTTACATCTAGCCTCAAACTGTAACAACTCTTCATCTTCCAGAACATAACTGCTGCCACTACTTGAACAAGTAGACATCTATCTGCAACATAACAACATTAAAAACAAATATGAATAAAAAATGAATCTTGATATATGATGATTAATCAATCTCATCTGATACTAAACCAAAATTAAAAATTAAAAATGTATAATAATCCTTTCAATCCACAGAACAAAACCCACAAAAATCTTATTAATAAACAGGTCAATAAACATTTGAAAGAAATTCTTGAAATTAACTGTTCTAGGGTTTTGAATTAGAAGACGTACAGTACAGAAAGATGAAATTGAGGTGAATTGAGATAATAAAGTTGGAATCTTGTGAAGGCTAATTGTTTGTGAATTTGGGATTGCTTAGGTTTCTGTATTTCAATTTGTAATTATAAAATTGGAAACGCATCTGGTAAAGTTTAAAGTAAACAACATTTGATTTGACCAACGTGCGTTACTCATAATTGGCTTTCTTTACTTCCAACCTGGATTCCTAGTCATGTCTCCATGTTTTCTAAACAAGTTAAGACCAAGCTCTTGTGTTAACTTACGAGAGCTCAAGCTCAGTTTTAATCGAGCTCTTTCTCTAAAGGTAGAGGTGCATAAATCAGGTATTTTTTAAGAACCAGTTTCCTATGTGACCAATTAAAGTCAAAACTAGGTTTTTTATGAACCGGTTTCGGGTATAACTAGGTTGTTTTATTAGTTTGATTAAACTCAAAACAACTACTTTGGATTAGCTTTATTATTTGTGTAGGTGACTATTGGTTGAAAGAAACGATAAGTCAAAAAGTGATTAAGCACACAAACTTACACGATAAATAAAGTTAAAAGTGGATTGTTTCAAGGGTCAACATTTACAAATTTGAGATGGAAATAAGTATGTGATTTATAATTTAAAATGGCCATGTGTTGGAAAATGAATATGTTTCATATGTGTCGGTAAAAAATAATAAAATAAAAAAAACATTGGTATGGACTATGGAGTTTTAAAATTTGAAGTTATGGAAGAAAAGAATTAATCAAGAAAATGCTGTGAGTTAAAATATAAACATGAATTGGGCTTGATGGCCCAGAAGAAAAGTGGACAAAAAATTTTGTATTGGCACATGGGCTAGTCCATCAAATATTTCGGTTGCAAATTGGAGGAGATATCGACAGCTAGTGGAGATTAGGGTTGTTTACGAGTTGAGTCAGGGTGGGTTCGAGCTCAAGCTAGAATTTAAATGAGGCAGATCGGTTAGACTGGAGCTCGATCTTGAAGTTAAATGAGCCTAAGATCAAGCCTAGGAACTTAGGTCGAGTTTCGCTCGGTTACAAAAATGAGCCAGCTCGGCCTAGCTCATTTCAAATCAAGTTTTTTTAGCTAGTTTTATCCGAGCTTTTATCAAGCAAGCTTCTAGCCGCGAGGTTTTTAAACAAACCTAGTGGAGATCGATCGACGAAGAAGCAAATTGCCAGTTTGGATTTTATTTTTATTTTTTCCTTTTTGGAATTTGTCACTTGTGTGAAACAATTATGTGAACCGTTTGTTTGCATGATTCTTAATTTTAAACCCACATCAACTCCATATATAAAAGATTATAACTAACCTTGATCAATGTTCTTAACTGTTCTAATAAAATTTTAATCTTTTACAAAGAAACAAATAATATTTGTGTTTGTCTAGTAGCCCAATGCAAGGAACATTTCGAACGTTGTGCGTGGTCAATTATAATTAAGGTTGTGCGACGGATCAGAACCGTCATAACTAGACCGGAACCAACAAATGACTGAAAAATAAAATCAGAACCAGACCCTATTATAGTAAACCGGCTTGGTTCCAAAACCGCTAAAATCGGTTCTCACTAATCGGTCCTGTGCCATAACCGATTATGTTATCAAATGGGTTGTGCGAATCATATGAGCCATAACTTTTGGGTTTGAATCAAATGGGCCACAACTTGAGTTTTAATCTTGACTTTTGAGTTTTAACCAGAATCCGTAAATTAACACGCATTGACGGTTCTGTAACGCCAGCTTGATGCTGGTTCCAAACCATTTATTGCTCACCCCTAATTATAATCTATACTTCTTGTAAATAAAATAAATATAAATAAATAATCCATATGAGCAACTTAAATATATTGTGAACAGTCAATAGAATCGTTATTGATTTGATTTGGATGACTCAATATTACTAGAATCAAAATATTTATCAACAGAAGTACAAGGTACAAATTACAATACCAAACTAACGGGCCCAATACCTTTTGTATGATAATGATAGAATAAGAGATGGCCCACTAACAATGAGCATTGTGATTTGTTCAAAGGACCTCCGTTTTTTGTATTCTTTTTATTTTGTTTTGTAACTTTATGTAAAAAAAATGTAGTAATTTATAAATATATTTCTTAAAATGATATATAAACAGGTTCAGATTGGAATAATGTCAAATGTTTTCTAAATGAAGGGATTAAGGTTTGATAGGTTATGTGTACCGTCTTTTATTGAAGGTTAATGGAACTGGTTGTTACTGAACATGTGTAACATTTTGGCATGTTTAGACCATCATTATTTAACGATGAAGGGTCACCTTGTTGACGAGCCGCTTCATGTGTTGTTTTAACCATGAAGCGTTCCAAGGGGTTTGAGGGATCGTGTAAATGTTTATAAAGATAAATGGTTTAAAAACGTTTATCGTTAAATAACATTTAATAAAAACCTTTAAATGTAATTATGTAAGGTCAGTAACTCGAGGCATATTCTTATTTTTATTTGTAAGAACAAAACCTAACAAAATATGTTCTCACTTAAAACATCTAGCATTTCAAAATGCTACAAACTCTCCTATATTTTCTTGTTTCAAACAGATAATAAAGCTTCATACTTTACCCATTGATCCACCTGTCGCCTGTTTCAACGCCATTGCGATATGCGCAGAGCCCGCAAGATGAAGTTTATACGCCGTAAATCCATAACAACCGACATTGCACACGTTACAAGTCACCAGAATACCACCCTTCCCTCTTGATCCGTCTTCGGCCTCTTTGTATCTGCACCCTCATTATTCAACGAGTCACTAACCTTCCTTTTACTCCCCTCCAAAATGACATCTTTGCCCTCAAGTGCGGTTCGCTTCAACTTCTTTTGGTGTTTCTTTCCTGCAATGTGTTTGTTGAACACATCACGCGTGTTGCAATTAATCCCACAAAGTTCACACCTTACAAAGTTGCATACATTTGGATTGACAACTTTAAGGTTGTTTGTAAGTGGTTTGGTCACCGGTTCAACGACTGTTGAGGGTAATTTGGGTATTTTCTCTAGCTTTTCACACCATAAAGTATTTTTCTCGGTCACGACTGAGTTCGATTCTTCCATTGGAATTCTTGTTTGTTCCGAAATTTTAAGCTTTTTTTGGGCATTGTGTTTCACGGGTACGGGGTCCTTAAACAAAGATTCGTCCACCTGACAGGCAACATACAGTACATTCACATAAGCATAAAGTAAAAATAGTTTTAATGCTAAAGATGATAAATTTAGTCAAGTTACCTCCATCATAGCGATTTTTTTATAATATTGTCCCGGTGGAGGAATTGCGCAAACATACAATGAG
Source organism: Bidens hawaiensis (assembly GCF_021521415.1). Lineage (NCBI taxonomy): Eukaryota > Viridiplantae > Streptophyta > Magnoliopsida > Asterales > Asteraceae > Bidens > Bidens hawaiensis. The sequence continues at coordinate 48,895 of NW_027492966.1, read as the reverse complement.
TCATCCAATGCTTCTTTTTGTTGGTATAAACTGTCACTTGCAACGGATGATGATGCTTCTTGCTCGGTGACGGTTGAAACCAAGACATTGTGGGTAATATTATGTACCTCTTGGTTCTTTTTCTCGGGTTCTTGGTCTAAAATGACGCTAGCAACCGGTGACGGTGTTTGTTGGTTAATTGTAGATGAACTAGTTAGCTTTTGGGTGGTCTTCAAATCTATCTTTCTTTCCATATGTTTCATGAAAGCTTTCGCACTGTCAGAAGTCGTGAAATCGTCGGTTTTGGTTTCGATTTTTGTTATAACCACATTGTTTAATGCTTGTGGAGCAACAACTGTTGAAGTTGTGGACACCTTTGTTGCATGTTCACTCAATGCTACACCTGCCTGAATGTGTCAAAGATATCATCAACGGTCGATACGCAACATATATATATATGTGTGTATATGTATATGTATAAGCTAAAATACAACAATGTTGAATTGGTTGATGCAAAGTTAATAAAAAAAACAAAAATACATTACATGTAAAAGAAAACCAAAATGTACCAAGGCTTGTTAATTTGTATCCTGAAACTAAGGAACAATTTTGAACCAATATATTTGATAAAAAGATTTATTCTAACAATCAAATTAAAATCTTAAATTGTTTTAAAGAAATCGTAATGATTTTCAAATCAAAATCCTAATTGTTTTTAAAAAAATTATTTACTAAAAGTCATTATCAAAATTTACACGAATCATTCATCTCCAATATCGATCGATCTTAGCATTTGTGAGCCTATTTGATAACAACAGATAACCGCCCACCATAAAAAAATAGTATTATGTATACGCTAAAATCCCAATAGCCCCATAAATTTTTGTTAAGCCCCCGGTGGCCTCAATAAAATAAAATCATGGGTCTGCTGCTGAATCACAACAACCAGACAATTCAAACCTTTTAGTGTTTTTCATACGCTAAAATCCCGATAACCCTAATAAAATTTTAGTTAAGCCCCCGGTAGCCCTAATAAAATTTTGGTTAAGCCCCCATCGCCCAAATAAAAAAAAATCTTGGGTCCACCACTGAATCACAAATGCCATACAATTCAAACCTTCTTCATCGATTTCAAGCCGTGAGTCACGACTCACTACTCACCCGTCTCGTCAGCTAGGTGACCAACCCAACATGAACTATGAGCTAAATATATTTATTATTACTTTATCAAATTCAAATATAAATAAAATAATAATATAATATATATTCACAACCATTTAATCCCGCCGTACCCATCGGTTGACCCGATCAAACACACAAACCTTAATGAACAAAACACAAAAACATCAACATCAAGACACCACATAATGACATAATTATTAACTTACATGTTCAGAAGCCGTTAAATCAACTTTCTCAACAACAACAACTTCACTCCTTAATAACGCTACAACACAAGGATCAACAATATCCGACTGATCCATCACTTTCGGGTCGGATCCTGGAGGGTATATTACGGGTGCGGGTGTATAAAAGTTGGTTATTAATGTTGGAAGTATTGGAATTGAGAATTTGGGTTGTGACATTTGTTGTTTGTTGGGTTTTGATCTTGAAACCGAAACCTTAATATTAATATTAATATATAAATATTAATATTTTGTGTTTTGTAAATTTGAAACATAAAAACACAAGTGAAGAATCGTGTTGTGGAAGAAAGAGGTTTAAGTTTATGTTTGAGAGATCAGCTTCTTGGAATGACGGTGGAATATAAATATGTGATGTTATTATTATTATTATTATTATTATTATTATTATTATTATTATTATTATTATTCCAAAAACCTACTAATATTCCAAGAACTAAAAGCATATATCTACCGCTTTAAATTAGAAATTGCGTGTGTATCGTGACAATATATGTTGGGGAAAACGAGATAATCATTAGTTTTAGAATTTTTTACACGTTAACGTAAAAATATGTAAGGTTTTTGGGTTCTACTTATTTTCTCTTAATTAAAAAGGGTTTGAATCAAATAAAATGAAATTAATGTGTTAAACGTGAGAATCAAGTAGGGTAATTATGTACTCTATGATAATTATCCTATGATGTAATTATATAATTACTCTACTTTTATATATAATTACTCTACTTAATTCTCACATTTAACACGTTAATTTTATTTGTACGTTAACCTTCCCCTAATTAAAAATATATTGGTTTTTGTATCCGTGCGTTATGACACAAGGTTTATTTGTTTTTGATACATGCTAGGTATCCTTCTTTTTTTTTTCTACTAATTTGGTTAATAAGAAAACTTTACTAAGTGAATGTAGAAATAGTGACATGCAGTGTACAAAACATGTGTTGTTTAGTTAAAAAAAATGCATGTGACAGTAAGTAGAGATGAGCTCGGTATCAAACATTTAATAAAAATCCTGATTTTTAGTAAATGCTTGGTACTAGTATCGAAAAGGTTCAGTTCGGTACATGTACAAGTAATGTTGGCAAAAATTCGGTAAATATCAGTACCGGTACTGATTTTTCCGAAAACCTGGTACCGGTATCGTAATGCCCGTCTCGGTATCAGTACCAGGTACCATTTGCACATTCTTATCATGTACCATCTATTAGTTATGGTTAGTAAGGTTTAGTACTAAACCAGGATCTGAAACCCAAAAAAAAACAAAAACAAAGGAAAGGATAAGGGGATATCCCAACCCCGGCATACCTTGGACGGATATATCCAAAAAAGGATATGCGACAGGGGTATGAGGAAAAATGCATGCCAACGCCAGATATGAGTAGGAGAAACACACCAACAAGACGAGTACAAGGGGGGGGGGGGCATCATAAATGGGCACCCACAATCTCCACTGTGGCTGCTAGAGTAGTGGTAGTCAAGCCCACAGTCGACACGTGGCCAAATGACAGGCTCCCACCTACGAACACACTCGGCTATACACAAAGCTTCATATCCAAAACGACAATGTATCGTTCCGCCCATAGTGCATTATACTCTCTTGTGCTTACACTTATGCACGAAGAAACCTCGATGAAGGTCTTAGAGCATCTTTCCCTTCTAATTCGTCACCCCCGGCTTATTTCATGCCTCCTTTTGCAAATAATCACTCTCACGACCAACTCGTCGGATTCCTAGTTATTGATGATATCCACATTTAGAAATATCAGTTCAACCACGGTTGAACTCGTGTTTCTTCAATTAGTTATATACAAAAGATGTATTAGTTACACAAAATATGTTTATTAGTTACACAAAAGTTGTAGTATTAGTGCACAAAAACCCCACCATTTCAAAGAATGCTTTATGATGTTGTATCCAAAATTTAATAACAGGTAAAATGGATGAATATTACATATATGTGATATAGACATTTTCATAATATATGTTTTAGTATAAACAAAATAAGTTTTGTTTGATTATTTTGTGTAACCTATACATATGTACGCAAGAAATACATTACAAACTATTGATAAAGAAAATAATGAGAAACGATTCAGTTTTGTTTCTTTTTCTATAATAATTTAGTGTGTGATAATTTTTGATAATTATTCTTGCCATATATATAATAGATTTTTATAGTGATATTTACTCTTTTTAAATTCTATTTAACAAAAAAATTAAAATTTAAAACAATTAAGTATCACGTGATCCATCTACCATATTACAAACACCGTGATTATAAATTTGGCATGTTTCATAACAAACTTGTATAAGTTTGTGAAGAGGTATGTACCCGCCTCAACACCGAGCGAGGCGGGTCAACCCACAAAATATAGACAAGAGGCTTGAAATCAAGACATTATGAAGGCACAAAGCCAAAACCTATGCGCATGGCGCATATCACATATGCTCACGCATATCACATATGCTCAGGCATCACATGCTCAGGCATCACATATGCTCACGCATCACATATGCTCACGCATATCACATATGCGCGTGGCGCATCCGCGCGTGCGCATATCACATGCTTGTGCATATCACATCTGCGCATGAAACATCTGCGCGTGAGAATAAAGAGAAGACCTCGCGCATCCTCAGGATAGGCGCATATCACACATGCACATAATCAACCTCGTCCTTATCCAAATCAGGATTAGGGCAACCTTGATTGTGCACGTCAGACAACCTTCCAGAAGGTATCTTTTTAAGGAATAAGAATATGCTGATGTTGACAGCTGCCAATGAAAGGTGGACAACTCAGCAAAACCCATGTGCTACCACGTGATTATAACCAATGAAAAAGCACCAGGTGTCCCAAGGACACGTGGCGCAAAGCAATTGGAGGAGGCCAACAAGGCCCTAATTAGGTCTGAGCCCAATCATTGGAAACCCTAGCACTATAAATACCACATCAACTCCACAAGGAGAGGGACACTCAATCACACAGTATTCAGCTATATTAAGCAATACACTCCAAATTCCTTACTCTCATATTATTATCTTCTCCTACAAACACTTATTCTCACACCGGAGGGTTACCCCAAAGAGGACCCCTCTGTCCCTTTCTGAGGGGTAAGTTTACGGTGCTGTTCATTTTGTAGGTGGAAGAATCCAGATCCCAGAGAACCATCGGTGAAATAGCATAATCACACCCGAGGAAAGTAGATCGTCTACCGGTGAGTCGATCCACGTTTCTTCATTGGCGCCATCACCTGTTACAACGGCAACAAGATCTCATCAGATCTCTAAAAAAAAAAAAAAAAAAAACAAATTTTCACCATGGTTTCTGGCGTTCGTAACGTTGATCAAGTTCTGGAGGATATTGAACGTGAGGATGTTAATGAGGGACAGCAGTTTCTGAGGGTGCCGCGTGATTCTACGCGCGCCACCAGTAACCGTCCCTTCATCACAACTCCTCATGGCCAGACTGAAACTCCTCCAGACGATCTCACGTTACAAAATCTTACCGGCGCGAAACAAAAAGGACCAATGGGTCCAGAAGATGAAACCAATGACCCCAAAGAATGGCTCATAAACGAGCAACGACGTCTAATGGACAAGTACAATGAGCTGGTTAAACACAAAAAGTCAGCCGATTTAACACAAAGGCTAGCGTTTGACAAGCAAAACGTTCATGGAACAAAAAGGGCGCGCGCGCCGGAAGATGGTCATTCTGTTCACACTGCACACACTGAGTTTAGTGATGAAGAAGTGCACAGCATGAGGAAGACGCGAGATACTCATGCAGGAGGCTCACAGCTCCGCGCGCACGTGAACATGGCGCCTGGAGCCAAAGCCGATCTGGATCTGCACATACCGTACAGCCCACCAGTTAGAGGGCAAGTGGACGTAACCACACCGTACAGGCCAGCCATCTTGGTGAAACATTCAAAATTCACTGAGCGCATCGCGAAGGCCCCCATTCAGCACAAAACCAAGATGCCAAGTGGTTTGGGCAAATATGACGGCACAACAGATCCAGACGATTTCTTACAAGGTTTTTACAACACTGGAAACCTAGAAAGCTGGACGATGCCAACATGGTGTCACATGTTTGCTCGCTGCCTCACGGGCGCGGCGCGTGTCTGGTTCGAGAGCTTGCCGACTGGGCAAATTGATGGGTTCGAGGAACTATTGGAAAAGTTCCAAGCCCACTTCGTACAGCAGCGCAGACACACGCGCGACCCTGATGACATCATGCACTGCGTGCGCAGGAATGATGAAACGATTGAAGACTACATAACTCGTTTCAATCAGGAGTCTCTGGCAATCGGAGGTATCACTGAGCAACTCTTGCGCGTGGCCTTTATACAAGGCGCGCGCAGTGATCAACTCCGCCGAGCTCTCGTAAGCAGAGATGGCATGCCAACCACTTGGGCCAAACTAATGGAAGCATCGCTAGTCTTCGCGAGAAATGAAAAACAAATTGCCCAAGATAGGGCAAGAGAAAGAGCGCATCAAGCTGAGACACCTCGCAGCAACGAAAGAAGGGGCAAACAGAACTCTGTATGGTCCAGGTTGCAACCAACCAGTTTTTCTCCCGCAGAAAAGCAGGCGCAACCAAGCTCACCCCAGCCCCAAAAAGACGTTCGTAATCGCGGGGAGGGTGACAAGAGGGAAGGCGGCAGAGATCCTAACAGACCTCTGCCAAGAATATGGACTCCCCTCACTAAAACGCCTTCACAAGTGTTAAGCACTGAGAATGTCCAGTTCAAAAGCCCCAAGCCACTACACTACAAGGGACCATCAGACAGTGGCAAGTACTGTGAGTTTCACAAGTCCACAGGACACAACACTGATGCATGCCACCACTTGAAGGATGCAATTGAAAAAGATGTGAAATCAGGCAAGCTGGCTCACCTGGTGAAAAACTCAAGACCAGAAAATGAACAATCAGGAGCCTCAGTCAGCAAAAAGTACAAAAGAATCTGTGTAGCCGAGGGAGGAAGGCAAGGGCAAATATCAAGAAAGAGAAGCGCGCAAACCCAAGGAGATTGGCGCGAGCAACAAGTCATCTTCCCAAGAATCAGGGGAGGCCCTTCTATCAGCAGTCCTCTTGTCATCACCACACACATTGCTCATTATGAAGTGTCAAAAGTCCTGGTGGACACTGGCAGCGAATCAGACATCATGTATGAGCAATGTTTCAGGAAACTGGATCCGGCAGACCAAGCAAGGCTTGAGATTGTGAATGCACCGATCTCTGGTGTTTCAAATGAAATCATTCATCCCCTAGGTCAAATACAATTTGAACTAACCATGGGGGATGAGAAACACAAGCGAGCCGAAGTTGTCAACTTCTTGGTCTTGCCCACCACTTCATGCCACAATATGATCTTGGGTAGGGGAACGATTGCCCAATTCAACGCCATACCGTCGCCAGCGCACGGCGCGTTGGGGTTCCCAACACCAACAGGTGTAACTTTTGTATACCGAGATCATTTGTGTGCAGTGACAAGTACTCCGCGGGAAGGGAGAATGAAACTTCCAATGGCAGACAACGCGCCAGAGGAATGGATTCTCAACCCAAAATTCCCGGAGCAAACAATCACAATTGGCGCTACGATATCAGACGACACGAGATTGAGAATGAAAAGATTGCTCACAGCATATATGTCGGTCTTCGGGTGGCAACACTCTGATATGACTGGGGTTCCGCTAGACCTGGCGCAACATTCTCTCAACACGTTCAAGTCTGTAGAGCCAATTGCTCAAAAGAAGAGAGTCATGGGGGATGAGAAGGCGAGGGCCATGAATGAGCAGGTTGAGGATCTATTGCGCGCAAACATCATCCGCCTGATACGATACCAGACATGGGTAGCCAATCCTGTGATGGTAAAGAAAAGTAACGGGTCGTGGAGGATGTGCATTGACTTCAAGGACCTCATCAAAGCGTGCCCAAAAGATTGTTACCCCCTCCCAAACATCGACGCAAAGGTGGACTCCGTGGCGCCATTCAAGCTCAAATGTTTCCTGGATGCCTACAAGGGCTATCACCAGATTCAAATGGCACCACAAGACGAGGACAAGACCGCCTTCAGAACCGACAAGGGTGTTTTTTGTTACACAAAAATGCCCTTTGGTTTGAAGAATGCGGGAGCCACCTACCAAAGACTTATGGATGCTGTTTTCAATGAGCAAATTGGAAGAAACCTAGAAGTCTACGTGGATGATTTGGTGATCAAAAGCAGGGAGGAAAAACAAATGCTCAAAGACATCGAAGAAACCCTTGGGCGCCTAAAGGAAGTTAACATGAAGCTCAATCCGAGCAAATGCACTTTCGGCGTACAGGAGGGAAAATTTCTAGGTGTAATGGTCACCAAGGATGGTTTCAAGGTGAACCCAGAAAAGGTGGAGGCCATCCTTGACATGCCCTCGCCATCCACCATGAAAGAAGTCCAGAAGCTGAATGGTAGATTGGTTTCAATCAACAGGTTCCTAGCGAACCATGCAAGCAAATCTACCCCATTTGTCAACACATTGAGGAATTGCTTAAAGAAAAGCCAATTCAAATGGACTCCTGAGGCCGAGCAAGCTTTCAGTGAGATAAAAGAATGTTTGATAAATCTGCCCGCGCTCACAGCTCCACTTCCTGGTGAAATTTTAACATTGTACCTATCAGCAGGAGAGCGCGCCATAGGCGCAGTATTGTTGGTGGATCGCAAGGGAATCCAAACGCCAATATACTATGTGAGTCGGGTGCTGACAGATCCTGAGACGCGCTACTTCATCATGGAAAAGTTAGTTTTGTCACTAACACACGCGTCGCGCAAGCTTCATAGATATTTCAATGGTCATCCCATTGAAGTTCTGACTGGTTACAACATCCAGCAAGTCTTGCGGCGTCCCGCGCTCTCAGGAAGGCTGACAAAGTCGGCGCTGGAATTAGGTGAGCACATGATCGCCTATAAGCCCCGTCCAGCAATAAAGGGACAAGTCTTGGCTGATTTCATTGCAGAAGTCCCCGAAGGAAAAATTGAAGAGGCTCAGCGCGAGGTAGACCCTCCGCGAGCCAATGATGAAGAAAATGTTTGGAGATTGTTCACTGACGGAGCTTCAAACAACGAAGGGTCCGGCGCAGGCCTAAAACTGGTGGATCCAGAGAATCAGGAATATACTTACGCCATCAGGTTGGACTTCAAGAGCACCAACAATGAAGCTGAGTATGAAGCCTTGCTGGCTGGCCTGCGCATCGCGCACAAATTCGGAGTTAAAAAGCTAGAGGCCCATGTTGATTCATACTTGGTAGCTGCACAGGTCAATGGCCTTTATGATGCCAAGGAGAACACCATGCCTCTGTATCTAGAGCAGGCGAAAAAGCTCATCGAGCAATTTGACTGCTTCAGAATCATTCATATTCCGCGCAGTGAAAACAAATCTGCTGACGCGCTGAGCAAGATGGCATCAACCAGCTTCGATCACTTTGGCAAAGATGTCAGGGTAGAAGTAATGAGCAACCCGTCGGTGGGAGCGAAGTCTGTCCTTGTAACTCATACAACCCCTTCATCATGGATAACTCCAGTAATGGAATTCTTGAAGGAGGGAAAAGTACCGGACGATCGCGCACAGGCGAGGAAGATAAGACACAAGTCGCAGAACTATGAACTGCTTGATGGTACATTATATCGACGCTCTTATCTTGGACCACTCATGAAATGCCTAGATGCTGAGGAAGCAAGCTATGTGATCAGAGAGATACACGAAGGAATCTGTGGAATACATGCTGGCCCGCGTATGGTGGTTGCCAAGGCAATGAGCGCAGGTTACTATTGGCCAGGCATGTACTTGGACGCTTTAAAAGAGATCCAAAAATGCAAAGCATGTCAGAGCTATGCGCCAAACACCATGCGGCCAAAGAACAACTTGATTCCGGTGACCTCCGCATGGCCTTTCCACAAATGGGCAATCGATATTGTGGGTCCCCTACCGCAAGCGCAAGGGCGAGTAAAATTTTTGGTAGTGGCAGTAGACTATTTTACAAAATGGGTTGAAGCCAAGCCACTAGCAAAAATCACAGCCGAAGCGATGAAGCAGTTTATCTGGAGCCACATCATATGCCGTTTTGGCTTGCCCATGGAAATTGTGAGCGATAATGGCAAACAATTCACTGACAGGAAGATATCCAACTGGCTAAAGGAATTGCGCATCAACCAAATCTTCACTTCGGTATACCACCCTCAGGGGAATGGCCAAGTGGAGCGCGCGAATCAAAGTTTGTTAAATGGGCTGAAGAAAAGGTTGGAGGGAGAATCTCATTCTTGGGTCGAAGAGCTACCTAATGTCTTGTGGGCACACAGGACATTAAGCAAAACCAGCAATGGCGAATCCCCGTTCAGCCTAACCTATGGAACGGAGGCTATGATTCCAGCAGAAATTGGATGCCCATCCCATAGAGTGCTCATGATGAACAAGATTGATAACGAGCGCGAAAGGAGGTTGGATCTCAACTTACTTGAAGGGCGCAGAGAGGCGGCTATCATTAGTGAAGCCAAGTACAAGAAAAAACTGGAAAAATATTACAATCAACGCGTGAAAGAATGCCACTTCAAGAAGAATGATTTTGTCCTTCGAAACAATGAAGCTAGCCGCGCGATACCCCCGGGAAAGATGTCCCCCAATTGGGAGGGACCTTATCAAGTCTCGGAAGAATTGGGAAAAGGCGCATACGCTTTAAAAGATTTGAATGGAAAGAAGATCCTGCGCGCATGGAACGCGGCACAGTTTAGAAAATGTTTCATGTAAAAATTGTCAAATTTGTAATCAAGGCTCTTTAAGCCATTATGAATAATGATACGCGCTATCTTCTCTTAATGTGGATTCTATTACCTTTTGCATACATGTTTCACACTTCCCTTTATTAATTTTGAGCAATATGACAACATTGTATTGACATCAAAACGAAATAAAACGAAGTAAAACATACATGCGCGAGCTTCAAGCTCAAACGCGTTAACGAGTCTTAACTCTAAAACGTCAGGGCCTTAGCCCAATAATATGAGCCTTAGCTCAGGGCCTTAGCCCGATAATGTGAGCCTTAGCTCAAATCACTCACAACATCCATCCTACATGCTGCGCAGCCTGACCATAAAAATACCTAAGCACAACTAAGGCAAAGCAAATGCCAAAACATAGTTGTTAAGGTCTCAGGTCGAGGTCGCGCATGAAATTGTAATGGATATCTGAGTAACACATATTGACACGTAAAGGGTAAAAAACTCATAATTCCATATAATAAATGCGCGATAACGTCGCGCAAAAGAGGAATAATGAAAACGCCAAGGCACGTGTCAACATAATCAAGATATGGCAAAATCACTTACAATATGACAAGGATTAAGTATAAAAATTTCCTTACAACCTTGTTCTTATTTCAACGTGCAAGCATATCTTATATTCAACAAGCAAACATGCAATATAAAGAGATGAATGGGGAATGCGCAAGATGCGAAGAAGGGAAAAACAAAATTTCATTCCAAAGCATTGAAATTTACAAGTTTACAAAATGATGAGATACAAACTACAAATAAAAATAAAAAACATGAAGGGCTTCTCAAGTCTCCACGTCGATGTCAGCCTCTTCATAGTCCTCATCACCGCCCTCAGCATCTGGCGCAGCCCGCTCCTCGTCATCTCCAAACTGACCATAGTCAAGTTGTTCGTCCTGAATGGATTCTTCTATCACAATAGTGTCAGGAGCGGATCCTTTGGCCACGCCAGAGCCGCTAGCAGGGGCAGCATGCCCCGCGCCATCATCGCCGCCACCAGCCCCTTCGCACTCGTCAAGTAATTTCTTTAGCGCGACGAGATCGGGCTGGTCAGCAAGCGCGGATATCTGCAAATCATAAGGAAAAATATGAGTACAAAAAGACTTGGAAAATAAGTCAAGGTAATCTCATTAAGGTTAAAATACATGCGCAAGGATGGGAATGGGAGTATTCAAATACTTCTCCCCCATCTGGGCCATGTCCGCGCAGGCAACGTCGCTCTGATAAGGGTAGTCGGATGGGTTCTTCTTCAGCATGCCATATTCATAGCCATCCTTAAACCCTTCAGCTCGACCCACCAAGCGCGCGGCAGCGTTGCAATCCATCACAAGGGCCTGAAACTCGTCTGAGTATTTCATCGCGTAAGCGCAACGAGTCACTCCCTGTGAGATTAGCCATTGGCGATCCTGCGCGAGGGAAGCAACAGACGTCTCAAGAGCAGGAATCTGAGAGTTTAACAACTCAACAGTTTCCTTAGTCTGTTTCAGCTCCTCTTTGTCGGACGCTGCTGCCGCCAGGGCTTCTTCCTTTTCCGCTCGCGCAAGCTCGAGTGCTTCCTGGCTAGACGCTGCCGTCGCCAAGGCTTCATCTTTCTCGGCCTGCGCGGCCGCCAGCTCCTTCTTCAGGCGCGCAACCTCACTCTCCAGTGATGATTTGTCAGTTATAGACTGGACGAGAGCTTGGTCACGCGCCTCCGCATCAAGCTCCAAGTCGCGCACTCTACGCGCGTACTTGGCAGAGTCCGCCTCGGCCGCCTGTAGCTTCTCCCGCGCAGCCTGCAGCTCATGACCGCGCTTCACGAAGGCGGTGTTCGCACTTGCTCTGTTCTCACTGAGCTCTGCTTGGAGCTTCTCAGCTCTCTCTCGAGCATCAGAAAGATGCCAAGCAGACACTTTAGCCTCTTGCTTGGCTTCCGCAAGAGCATCACGTACCTTCACGTAATCATAGCGAAGCTCTTGGGAGGCAGCAAAGAAAGCCGACCCAGCAAACAGATGATCGTTGTGCAAGTCATCGCGAGCGCGGCCCTCCTGAAACCTCCTTTCAGCTGGAGGCACAGAATGAGCCCAGAAGTCCTCACACACACCCATGGACTGAAATGAGCTGTCCTCAGTAATGTTCCATCTCGGGCGGTAAATGTGATCGGCTTCCTGCAAACACAAAGTAATGATCTAAGTCATCAAAACACTAATATGGAAGTCCGCGCAGCGGAGCAAAAACGAACTTATACCTGCGGGGATGAAGCAGAAAAGTCAGCGCTAGGCCCACTAGAAGACGGCACCGCGAAACCTCGTGGCGCGACAGGGCTGGCGCGGCCGCTGTCGGGACCTTCAGCTTGAACCTCCTCATCCTCCTCTGAAACAGGCCTTTTCTCCTGCGACCGAGAACCAAAATCAGTCTCGCGAGGAGGGCTGCGCGCAGGATGAGGTGAGGGAGGTCTCGACGACGCCAGATCGGCGCGTAAAACGGCCTCCTGCTCCTTAGTAATCCCGATGAGGGGAGATTCACCGCTTGCAGGAGCAGGAGCAGAACCAACGGCGCTGGCACCGGCGCCAGGAGTGCCGCCAGCAGCTTGTACGCCAGCTATGACTCCTATGAAAAAATCAACAAAAAGAAACGGTTCATGACTTGATCTAAAAGAAAAAAGTCAGAAAATAAAAGCACAATACGTACCTTGGCGCAACTCCGTTCGCGAGGCAAACATCGCCATGAAGTCCATTCTACCCTTTTTCGAGGGAAAAACAGGGGACTTCGAAGCGACCTCCGGCGCAGCCTCGGCATCTTGTTGCGCTTGAGGTTGATCCACCAAGGTCGCCGGCTCTACAAACATTTGAGTGAGCAAAGATTCATTAGTAATTCTATCAGAATCGCGCTCATAGAACCATAAAAGATAACCAAAGGATAAGCAAAGTATACCTGTCGAAGGCGCAACGCCGCTCCCCTTTTCCGCCGCGCGAAGGGAGGAGGTAGCCGCACCATACCTCGTGTGGACAGGAGGTCTGCCCACTTTTTGAGGCAGGGAAGACAAAGAAAACTTGGTGGTAAACACCTGGGTTTTCTCAAGTCCCTTCGCCTGAGTAGGAGGATCCTGAACAACAGGGGCATCATCTTTCTTCTGTTTCTTACTGGCCCCTGCGCCAGTTTTCCCTTTAGCTTTACGCTTTAGTTGGGGCGCCTCCTCTTCCTCCTCCTCTTCCGCGAGCTCCAGCTCGTAGTTTTCGAGCGCATCTACAATACGTGCAACGGAAATGTTAGCCAAATTTGGTATTATAAAGGCATAAGCATAAGTACAAAGGCTTACCAGGCGCATCGCTGTCAAAGAGAAATCCCAGATCAACAGGGATGAACATGTCATCGAAGCGATCGGGGAAGCCAACCTCCCCAGCGCCCAGCGCGACGGAGCCACCCTCCATATGCTCATCATAGGCGGCGTGGACATACTCCTTGCTGACTGCACAAAACAAGTCAAATGATATCAGCAAAAAGAATTATATTCGCGCAGAAGTAATGCAATGAGATTAACTTACACAAGCCGTCAACTTGGATAACGGGCTCAGTCGCGCTGTCAGCCCACCTCCTGCTCATACCAACCCCCACCAGCGCCTCCTCGCAAATTTTCTTGGCGGGGGATGGTTCGGCAGTCAACTTTTTCACCCAGGCGCCAGTTGGGTTCTTGAAGACACCCACATCCGCAGGTGCAGAAGAGATCGCGTGCATGGTCATGCGGATGGGGATCACACCAGCCTTAATGTAAAAAAATCTCTCAGACCAGTCATGAAGGCTCTTGAATGAAACAGTGCAGCACTTGACCTTCTGACTGCGAGGAATAAATGAGAACCAAGAATCTTGGATCTTGGGCTTATAAAAAAACTGAAAGCGCCGAGGGGTGGGCTCCTCGCGCTGAGATTTGCACATGAACTCAAAGTGAGTCATGCGCACGAGTCCAAACGGATGGACTTGGGATATATGAATCCCATAAAACCTAAGCAGCGCACCCACAAACCTTGTCATCGGGAGACGAAGGTTGCAGTGGGTGAAAAATGGCAATAAAGGGAAATATAGCCGGTAGGCGGGTCCGCCGCCGTTTGCCCGGCCGCCGGCAACATGCAGCCATACTCAGGGAGAAAACCCTGAGTATCGATAAGGCTGTCAAGATCGGCCTGCCTCAGTTTGCAGGGGATCTCATCCCACTTCTTCACTGCCTTGGTCCTCCCTACCTCCTCCGATGAGGCCTCAGCAGCCCTCTTCCCCTTGCCGGTCTTCTTCAACGTAGACATCACTAACGATTTCACACGGCAATGGATGGGGGAGATTGTGTTGTCTGAGTTATCAGACATACAACTGTAAAAACGGACAAAGGATGATCTGAAGAACAGAGATCTGGAAGCAGAAGACAGCTAATCGGAATAGTATGAAAGGAAAAAGCTCTGAATAAACAAGAAGATGAAGGATAAAAAACTCAAAGGGGCTGGCTTTTATAGGCCCAGGAGAGAGAAAAATTGGTGCTGATCGGACTTCACGCGCCCCCACTCGCAGGTGTAAGCCAACGCGAGCGCGACACGTGTCCCTGACACTGTTCGAGGGGACACGAAAAGAAACTATACAGGTGCTGCCAGAGTTCACGCGCCACCACTCGCAGGTACGGACCAACGCGAGCGCGACACGTGTTCCTGACACTATGTGAGGGGACATGAAAGGCAACTGTAGCACCTCGAGCACACGAAAGGTCTGACACGTCTCCATCACTGACGCATGTCAGCAACAACCAACCACGTACAGGGACGATTCGTTTTCAGCAAAAAGGATAGAATTTCGCGCAGCGATGAGTAATTAGAAGAAAAAGACAAACCCCTACTAAAAGAGCAAACTATTAAGTCTAATATCTATCTTACCTCGCTCGCGCGAGAAAAGACACACATTAGACTGGGGGGGCTTGAAGAGGTATGTACCCGCCTCAACACCGAGCGAGGCGGGTCAACCCACAAAATATAGACAAGAGGCTTGAAATCAAGACATTATGAAGGCACAAAGCCAAAACCTATACGCATGGCGCATATCACATATGCTCATGCATCACATGCTCAGGCATCACATGCTCAGGCATCACAGATGCTCACGCATCACATATGCTCACGCATCACAAATGCTCACGCATATCACATATGCGCGTGGCGCATCCGCGCGTGCGCATATCACATGCTTGTGCATATCACATCTGCGCATGAAACATCTGCGCGTGAGAATAAAGAGAAGACCTCGCGCATCCTCAGGATAGGCGCATATCACACATGCACATAATCAACCTCGTCCTTATCCAAATCAGGATTAGGGCAACCTTGATTGTGCACGTCAGACAACCTTCCAGAAGGTATCTTTTTAAGGAATAAGAATATGCTGATGTTGACAGCTGCCAATGAAAGGTGGACAACTCAGCAAAACCCATGTGCTACCACGTGATTATAACCAATGAAAAAGCACCAGGTGTCCCAAGGACACGTGGCGCAAAGCAATTGGAGGAGGCCAACAAGGCCCTAATTAGGTCTGAGCCTAATCATTGGAAACCCTAGCACTATAAATACCACATCAACTCCACAAGGAGAGGGACACTCAATCACACAGTATTCAGCTATATTAAGCAATACACTCCAAATTCCTTACTCTCATATTATTATCTTCTCCTACAAACACTTATTCTCACACCGGAGGGTTACCCCAAAGAGGACCCCTCTGTCCCTTTCTGAGGGGTAAGTTTACGGTGCTGTTCATTTTGTAGGTGGAAGAATCCAGATCCCAGAGAACCATCGGTGAAATAGCATAATCACACCCGAGGAAAGTAGATCGTCTACCGGTGAGTCGATCCACGTTTCTTCAGTTTGTAAACAAGTGTGACACGTTAGATAAATAATAAATTACAAAACTGGTTTTGTAGATAAACATAACATTCAAGTACTCAACATGTGGGAACCAAACATAACCATTATAGATAACCATCATATTTGGTTCTACAAATAAACTAGAGATCATGTCACACGATAATCATATTATAAGATTGCTT
This sequence comes from Bidens hawaiensis, assembly GCF_021521415.1. NCBI lineage: Eukaryota > Viridiplantae > Streptophyta > Magnoliopsida > Asterales > Asteraceae > Bidens > Bidens hawaiensis. Next base: position 32,633 of record NW_027492966.1, on the reverse strand, counting down.
ATGCAAATAAATGTGAAATTTCACATATCATTTTGAAAATAACTTTAAACGTCATATAAGCAACAAATGAAAACATCAATGTTGCAAATAAACGTGACATTCCATAAGTGTTTTGATGATGAGATTGTGATATGTAAAAAACATATGTGACAATATATTAGGTTATAAATCTGTGCATTATATAGGTTGGATGATAAAAATGACACAATACATATTAATTGGATTTAATAATGAAAAAATGTTCAGTCATAAAAAATGTTTCATAAAAGCTTACTTTTAAAATAAAAAACTTTTATAAAAATTGTTATATAAATAATAATTATTTAACAGAAAAATAAGATGGAAGACTAAAAAGTATACTATGTATATAATTATTACTTTAAAACTTTTTTTCCATATTCGTTGTACTTCTATTAATTTTAAAAGGTCGCGTGTAATTTAAGTGTTTGGATGTATTGGTAGTTTACAAAATTAATATTTAGAATGGCATGGGCTAGGAGAGGACAACTCGATGGTTCGACTATAAGTCCTAATGATGGAGTTGTACAAATGTACATTTCAAGTCTTCAAGGTAAAATAAATAAATAAATAAAATTAATAATTTGAAGAACAAAGTACAAACTCTGTAAACTTAAAACTCAAAAAGGGCACAACGCCTTCCGTACGATAGAAATGGCCACGTGAAAACATAATGGTGGGCCCAATGGGCATCTGGTATTTGTTAGACAGATCACCTAGAGCCTATAGGTGAGAATAAACTCTTGCATGGAACCGTACCCAAAAAAATATATACTCCGTATTTGGAATCGGTTTTTTTTATACCCGGGTATTTTATACCCGGAATTAGAACCGACTCTACCCGTATGATATGGATAGAGTATACATTTTGAGCTCAATATATGTACTAGGAACCTAACGATATATACCTGGAAATACCCGGAACCAGCCATATCATATACCCTATACCCGATACCAATTTTTTAATACCCGTAATAATACTTTAATTTTTAATTTTTATAGTATATGTTTATGTTTACTTCACACTTTTATATTTATTTACCTTAAAATGCATATTATAAAGTAAATATTTGTAATTGGTTGAATTTATGGTTTTTTAACATATTTTAATTATTTTTAAAAATTGCAAAGCAAACTTAATTTTTAAACGAATTTAAATATGTATAAAAATTAAAAAATTCAAAATTGGGTATTAATACCCGGTCATACCCGGACACATACCCGATTTCAATACCGGTTATACCCAAACTCAATCATACCATACCCGGGTATATAGGGTTGATTTTTTCTCCTCAATATCATACCCGATTTCTCTCAATACTTGATTTTCCAATACCCGATTATACCCGAACCGGTTCCATACTCGAAATTGGGTATTAATATGCACCTCTAGATTCACCCCTCATTTTTTGGTATTCTTTTAGCTTTATTTTATAAATTTATGTAAATAAATATGCAGTTGTTTATATTTTTTAACGGAATGAATTTATTTAGATGATAATGATGGTTATAACAAGTAACAAAACACTAGGAGAGTCAAATATACACTATTGAAATTATTCTAAAATTTGTATTTTTAATCTATTCTTCACCGAAAGAAAAAAAACAATCGTCTTCATTACGTATTGGACTTTTAAGAGAATAAATATGACCCAAGTGAATCCACTTTCTGTGTCAACTTCACTTATGTGTCATAGTTGTTCTACGTATTTGTATTTGGTTCATATTTGTTTGGATAAAATGTGATGGTGAGACTCTTTATCACCTTTTAAGTTTTAAAAAGGTTATCCTTACAAGTTTATATTAGCATTTAATATTTATGTTTGATATAAGCAAATAATGTCATTACATAATAATATATTTTTTTCTTTAAATGGACCATCCCTAAGTTAACTGGTATTACAGGATGAATGAAATAATTAAATAATTAATTACTTGGAAATGAAAAAAAAGTGGTGTTTGTTTGCTCAATGGAATGAAATCATTCATTATACATGAAATCTTATTACATCAAACCATTCCTTCTCCCCCCCCCTTTTTTTTTCATTTCATTCATTCTTCATCCTACTTTCTCAACAACATCATCATCTAACAACAGCAACCACCTTAACTACCATAGCCACCACCACCACCTGACCGTCACTATCGTCGTCTCCACCACCACCCACGCCGTCGTCGCCACCACCAGCGCTACCACCGCCACCACTATCACCGTAACCATCACAACCATTGTCACAGTAACCACCGTAACCATTGTCACCATCACCGCCACTACCACTGTCACTGCGTGACCACCACCACCGTCGTTGCCACCCTACCATCGCCATCACTATCAATGCTGCCACCCACCCCTCCCACCACCACAACCACCGCCCTTGACGCCTGACCGCCACTACCACCACCGCCATCACTACCATCACCGTCGCCACCACCATTTTTGTCGCCAAAGCTATCATCGTCGCCATTGCAGTTTTTTTTTTGGTAAAAATAATTACTTGAGATAAGAGTGTCTTTATTATTTCTATTTCATTCATACAATTTTTTTTTGTTACCAAACAACATTAACTAATAATTTATTTCATTTCCATAGGTTAACCAAACAAGACAAATGAATGGTAAATGGTAATGATCCATTTCATTTACTTGTTCATTTAATTTCTTCTCCCATTCCATTACCTCCAATTAAACATACCCTAAATCCCTATGCAAACAGAAAAGCTGTAAAAATTAGTGTAAAAGTTTTTGTTCAAGCCCACATTCTAGTTATTAGCCAAAATTGAGATAAATGAGAAGGCCCAAAATTATCAAGCCATGATTCATGATTTGGTTGACTAAGTCACCAAACAATAACCTAATTGAACTACTCTTAATGACTCATTAACCGAAACCGAACGGTTTTCAAAATTTGTTATATGAAATTTTCAGTTTTGGTTTTGGTGAAGGCTCAAACTGAACCATCCTGTGTACACCCTTAAGTCGTCTAATACAATCAAAGCGATTGAAAAATCGATAGCACAACTATGGTTTCTATGACGAGTTTTACAACTCAGATTTTATATAACAGAGCTTTACATTATTAATGTGTATAGCAGTGACATTTCATCAAGTTAAGACGACGCTTCATCTAGTACTACAAATGTGCATAACCTTTGCCTTTTGTCAACAATTGCTCAAGCTACGTTACGCCATTTTCAAGATACCACAAGTTCAAACGACTCAAAATACAAACAAGTTTCTAAACAACGATTGTAAAATGCATATGCGCGTCTTGTACACGATTATTTATATATAATAACATACTTGCCACCCTTTACTCTAATTTGTATGTAAACAAAACTTAAAAGATATGAGTAACAAAAACTACTTAATAACTATTTAGTAAAATAATCATCAAAATGCTTTAATAGAGCATTGTATTATTATTATGTAGCATCAATAAGTCAAGTCATATTCTTGTTTGCTAAAAGCTAATAACACTTCAAAATGTTAACATCATAAACAAACTTTCCAACATTTACCTGTTTCAAACAGCGTACAAGACTTCATACCTGCAACCCGTCTGATCCACCTTCAGCTTGTTTCTGTACCATTGCCAAATGTTCAACGCTTGCAAGGTGCGTTTGGAACACCGTAAAGCCAGTACAACTCACATTGCACACTTTACAACTCACCAAAACACCACACGCTTCGTCTTCACTCATCTTCTGCTTCTTCGTATCTGCATCCACATCACTTAACGAATCATCAGCCTTCCTTTTACCCCCCTCCAAAATGACAATTTTACCCTCTTCGTCCGACTCCGGGAACAATGTTTTGGGCTCGGGAGCGGGAGCGGGAGCACATTGTTTCTCAGCATTCTTCAACTTCTTTTGGTGTTTCTTTCCTGCAATGTGAGTGTTGAGCAGCTCAAGCGAAGTGCAAGAAATCCCACAAAGTTCACAACTTGTAGAGTTAATTTTGATTGAATTGACATCTTTGCCCTCAAGCGAGGATGCAGAGTCAGTAACCGTCGAGGGTAAATTAGGTATTTTGTCTAACTTTTGGAGGTTCTTTATATGCTTCTTCCCTGATGCATGTTTGCCATAGATATTGGTAGGACAGCTGATGTTACAAACCTCACACCATGTAATCGCATTACCATTACCGTCCAAAGACTTCGATTCTTCCATGGTTTTTACATATAAAGTTGGTGTCTTCTCTGAAAATTTAAGGTTTTTTTGGTGTTGTTTACCCTCAATGTGTATGTCAAAAGCCTTGTCACCGCTGCAACTGATTTTACAAACTTCACACCACTTGGGTTGGTAGGCACCGGGTCTGTTCTGCGTGCCACCGTTAGCAGGCTGCAAACAACAAATGAACAAATTTAAACCACCAGTTAAAAAAATAAGACAGCAACATATGAAAGTAGTTTTAGAAGATGATCATAAATTTAGTAAATTTACCTCCATTGTAGCTACTTTTGGATAACCGCGTCCGGACACTAATGTTGTAACTTCACTCAAAGCTACACCAGCCTGAATGTGTTATACAAATTATCTTACACTTGTCAATGGTCAAATATGCAACAATGGTGATGAAAAGTAACTAGTGATGAAAAGTAACTTTAAAAAGTTTACAACAAATGGGGTCAAATAAAAATCCAAAATTTGTTTCAAACAAACTTCAATCACTGTTTTGATAACGGTTTTTGTACACCGCCTTCGTACCCCAACATGTATGTCATATCATACGAGTTGTATGATGGCAAATAAGTAAAATGGTCATACAAGCAGTGTGAGTGTGTGACTATGGTCTCATAAGCCATTTTTGTGTCAGTCAAACACATCATACGTTCCGTATGATTTAATGAACATCGCCTTATACAGTCCATACACTCTATGACCATTTTTCGTTTGTAATTTTTTTATTTTATTTTTTGTCAATATAGACGTTATTTATTCATATACTAAATAAAAAGGATTCAATTACAATAGAGAGGTGGGTAAGCGGGCAACAAGCTGCGCCGCCACCGTAAGACCATTTTCACATGTCACACAACCCATATAAAACATGAATAGTGTGTGAATAGTGTTTTCGGCCACCCGTAGTGGGCTAAAATTTGGGGGTTTTGGGGCGACAAGGGGGCTACAACACCACCCACCCTGAGCGAATTGGGGGGGGGACTGCTTATAGCCCTTTCTTCCTTTTCCATTTATTATTATTATATTCACATGTGTCTTACATATATATACATATACATATATATATAGGGGCTAAAACACCATTACACCCCTAAAACAAAAACTCACCCTTTGCTGACCGGCGCCACATGACGCAAAACACCCATTTTGTAGCCCCTCCACTGCACATAGCCTTAGGGATGGGCAAACAAGTACGGTCCTGAACTAGTACCAAATTCGGTACAAGATTTCAACTTTTTGCCGAACCGAGCATATTTACAATACCGGTATCGGTAAGAAGCTTGATTTTTTTTCAACAAACCTTTTCCAAAGTTTGATGAACTAAAAATATTAATAATTTATTGAATTTAAAACTATATAAAAAAATAATAATATTATAATGCTCACAAGGGTCCACAAACCCATTTGATCCCGCCCGTTTGACCCGATCAAACACTCAACCCATACTAATAATAATAATAATACAAACTTTGATCTACAAACGCAAATGACATAAAGAAATGAGCTTACATGTTCAGATGGCGTCAAATCAAGCTTTTGTGCAACAATTTCAGCCCTTGAAGCTACCACACAAGGGTCCATATCCATCGTCGATTACGGCGATTAATGTTGATCGTACATTTGGGTTTCGATTATGATCGTTAGGGTTTGTGGGTTTTTGTTTAGAAACAAATACAAGTTTGATAAAGACACCAAAGGCTAAACTTGAGGGGGTTAGCGTGTAAATACGCAAAGTGTAACATTTAGTCATTAAAAATAAAAATCATTAAGTGGACCCGGGTGAGCTGGCCAAGTAGTGAATGGAGAGCTATCGATGAGAACGACGCTCAAATCAGTACTGAAGGCTTATTGGCTTAGTGATCGTATAGACAAGCAGTTTATTACAAAATTAAAGAAAGATTTTCCTGAACGATTATTTTATATGTAACCAAATAGAATGTGTTGACGTCAAAAATGAACTAGATAAGTAGATAGTAAATGAAGTTGAATAAGTTGGAGGTGTCACGTGTATTAGATAAAATACTTTAGGGCAATATAAGCGACAATAATAGCACCAAATAAAATTTGTTTACAAAATAAAATTGATTTTGCATTAAATTTGATATAACGCATTAGAAAGTGTATGAGATAAACGAATTAGAATATAACTTGTATACATAAACGTGAAATTCCACATGATAGTTTAATGACAAGAATGTGACATGTTAAAAGTTACATGTATTAGGGTGGACAGGATGCTAACCGCTGCTACCCTCCTGAAAGACAATCACAAATCGGCAGCTCACCTATACCCGTAGGTATCAACAAATCGGCATCTCACCTAACCGCATGGACCCGCTCCACATGCAGCTCTCTCTCTCTCTCTCTATTGTGACTATTACCCACTTCACACTACCTGATTTGATACCCTAAACGCCGATGCCGTCATATAAATAAATCTAATGTATCCTAATCTGGTAGTTTAATAGGGTCCGGTTGAATAAAAAACAAATTCAATGAAAGTTTTTAGTCATGAAATGAAAGCTAGCAAGTCACACTAGATTGGGTAACTAGAAAAATTGGTTGAGGTCAACAGAAAATTTTAACAGTCCTGTATAAGAATACTTGTTTAAGATCTTTATTGTTATACAATAAAGTGTAATTTGATTACATCTTATAATCACAATATTACCGATTCTTATTAAAAATGACGATTTTACACATTAAAAATATGTTTGGACACATTTGCCAAACGTAACCCTTAAACAATTGATTCAAAATCAAATTGGTCAAATTGCCAATTGTAGTATTTTACCCTTCAACATTGACATAAGAAGTCTACCTATTTGACAACCAACTTTGACACGTTTAAAAAATACGCCAACAATATGGCACATATGTTTGATCACAATTCACAAACATCATGGTAGGGCTTTCAGTTGATTTGGTTGTCACCAGCAAATTATTTTTCTTTAGAAGCATTCGAGATTAACGTGAAAGATTTTTTTTTATTTATTTAAGTATATAACTTATCTGAAAAGCAACTTTCTCTTAGTTATTAAGCATAGAGCATGCACAACAACAGGTTCTCTGTCCCCAACTCCATAATATAACTAATAACAATATTTTCTTAATTTATCTATCTATTTACTAAAACCTCCCGATTCTCATTCTTCATCTCTATCTCTATAATATATTTTTTATATTTTTTCTTTCTTTTCTTCAATTTACAATATTAACTACCAACTAATTTGTCTTATTATCCTTTTCTTTTGAAAACTGATTTCTAATTAACTTCTATAGAACGGGTTCAGGTCCGTAAAAACTGGTCGTTTTGGTTCGGGCTAATACGGGTCATGAACGGCTACGGGCCCATCTAACACGATTTATTTAGAACTTGAATGAAACCAGAAAACGAGCTCGTGTTGACTTTGACTATGACATAAAATGACCACCCGAGTAAAAACATAAGACCATAACAAAGAAATCTAAACATTAAATATCATCAAACCTAACAAAAACTAAAAATTATAACAATGAACACATCAAATCACATGATGAAACTTTAGTAAATAAATTCTAAAGGCAGTGTTTAATTAACATTGTAGCAAAAAGACTGCAAAGATAGTGGTAACATAATTGAAATAGAAAGTCATCAAAATGCACAAAACCACATTTTTATTACTTGTTTCAACTGCATTCGGATAATGAAGAACAAATTTAATAACAAAACAGAAACTATTCACATTCTACATACATACAAATGTTTTTGTCTATCAAATACAACATAAACTTCAACTTTCCATAAGCGTATGCACTTGCAACCTCTCAATACTCTTGAGTCTCAACATCATCCCGCCATCATGTCGCAACTTCTTCATTACTCCCCGCCTATGAAACAACACATTACACCTAACCTTGGTTAGGTAATGGTGATATGTCGAACCAATCCTCTCCTATATTTAAAGATAGGAAATCATAGTCCGGTGATGCATGGTAACTTTGTGAATTCATAGGTTCGCCCCTAGGTGTTTCAGGGCGCACATGCTTTGAAGAACTAGAAGTGGTTGTCTTTACGGTATCAACTTCTTCACTCATGGCAAAACGACCACCGGTACCCCTAGGCCTTTTCATGGCATGCTGATGGCGCGACTCATGAACATACGACTGTAAAATAAAACCAACATAGCATGTTAGTTACTGTCTTTACACAATTAAATTCATCCTTAAATTATAAAGTTATAATTCACCTTACGGTCTTTTTTTAATTTCTTTTCAAGCTCTGCTTTTGCACGCGTTTTTCTTCGCCGGAGTATCGCGTGGTATTGTTTAGCGTTTACGAACACAGGCTCTGGTCCTATTTCAGGAGCCAAAGCTATCTTTGTCGACACATCCACTGATTGAGGTGGAATTTACTAAGACAGACAAAATGAATCCATACATTGATACTGATGATCTTTGAAGATATACAAACTTATGTAGATATATGAAATCATGTATCTTACCATAGGTCGACCGTAAGCTCTCATCATTCCACCGTAATATGGATATGGAGCATATCGCTATACAAGTCAACACAAGCAAGAAGTTTAAAGATAATCAAGAATCCAAACAAAATATATGTAAACCAAATTGACCCGTTTTGACCTTAACCAAATAGATACCTTTTAAAAATGACTCGTTTTAACCAAAACCAAATTGATACCTTTTAACATGACCCGGTCTGGCTCGAAAAAAAAAGATATCTTCTTTTTTAAAAATGACCCCGCTAGACCTGAAACAAATTGATACCTTACTAAAAAGACCCGGTTTGTTCCGAAACAAATTTTTACCTATTTAAATGGCACGGTTTGAATCAAACCAAATTGATACCTTTTTAAAATGACCCGTTTTGATCCAAACTAAATTGACACCCTTATAAAATCACGTTTTGACTCGAACCAAATTGATACATTTTCAAGTGACTGGTTTTGATCTGAACAAAATTGATACCTTTTTGAGATGAACCGTTTTGACCCGAACCAAAATGAGATCTTTTTTTAAATGGTCCGAACCAGATTGACCCCTTTTAAAAATGACCCGAACCAATTTGATAATTTTGTAAATTTGACCCGTTTTGACCCAACCCATGCAGGCCCGTTACCCGACCCGCCCACTTTGCCACTCAAAATATATAACCAACCATAAGGTGTAAGAAACTTACAATGTTAATGTTACACCTGAAAAAATCAAGTTGTTGAGCCTGATTTTGGAATCCAGTGTTGACTGGATGCATGTTTGGTTGTGCTTGGTGCTGGTACTGCTGCTGCTGCTGCTGTTGATAATGTGCATTTAACTGTTGCCCATATATATCTAACCTCAAAAGATGGAGTTCATCATTATTAGTATTACAACAATAAAAACATATGACCATATAATTTACTTGACTAATTCATCCAAACAAATATTAAGTATCATAAGTACCTGAAGGAACAGATGGAACATTGAGTGTTGTTTGGTTTACAACATCATGCTCCTCAATTAGAGCAAAACCAGACCCTGATTCCGAATGGTTCGCAGAAGACGAACCGATTAAAGATGGCTGCGTGTTAGTAAAAGACATGGTGATTGATTATTAAGCAATATATAATGCATCAGCAAGATGTACCTGCATGCAACAATAACCAATACATAATCAATTTCATAACATGATAATACAATGCATGTGCTTAAGTACAATAATAATATTATTAACACTCTTTTGAACCATAAACTCAAACTAAGAGCAATAAACTAATAATCACACAAGTAATTAGTAGGAAACTGAAAGCGAGAAACATATATTTGGTGGTAAAAAAGTGTGGTTTAAAAAATAATTACCGGATATAGAGAAAGTAATTCGATGGCAGGAAATATAGGTGTGAATCATGATGAAAGGCTGCAATGCAATTTATGGAGGTGATTGTTACAGGAATTGGAAACCACGTAACTTATATATCTACATGTGGCTTCTGCTTTTCAATACGTGTTTTCTGTGTCTCTAACCCTAACAGCATATATGAATTATTAAACTATTTTCTTATTGTATTTTTATCTTTTATTTTTTGTTTTAATGCAATACATTTTATTGTTTATTTTATGGTTGAATTTCTATTTTTTATTTTGTGGTTAATTTATTATTTTTATTTTATGGTTAATTTATTATTTTTATTTTTTTTCTTTATGGTTAATTTTTTTTATTCTTTATTTTATGGCTAACCTTTTGTTGTTTATTTATGGTTGAGCTTTTATTGATTATTTTATGGTTAGTTTTCTTTGATTTCATTTCGTATAAAAATAATTTTATTAAATGTAAAAAATGGTATGTGTGGAAATGTAATGATGTTTGTAGAGATCGAGAGCAAATGAGTGTTTTTGAAGAATTAGTATAATCTAACATGACGGGAAACAAATTTGTTTTTAACCTTTAGCAATGTGGAGTAAACAATATAGACTATAACCTTGATTTCTCACACTTTGTATTACCAAGAAATGTTATAGAAGATATATAAAGGCTTATGATTGTGATGAGGTTCCTATAGGCTAATGAAGATAAAGCTAAAGCTAAAGCTAAAGCTAAAGGAAGAATGAGAGTCATTTGGAGTGATGTTTGTTATGATCAAAGTGTGACTTGATTAGGAATTAAATCTTTAAGAACCATAAACTTTGTTTTGATCTCTAAACATTTATGGAATATAATGAGCAACAAAGAGACTATTGTTCAAAACGGGTCTATTGAAGTAAAACATGTATGAATAGGATGATATTGATATCGGTCTAGTCATCCCAGCAGACTTAAAATTTTTCAAAAAAAAAAAAGAATTACATATATGTTCAAAAAAATTATGTATTCATGTTAAGACCCAATTACCCAATTCATTAAGCTCATTTTTATTTAAAGAAAGATAAAAATAAAAAGTTTCCACGACCAAATCATAACCCAATAAAACCAATTTGAAAATCTATCAATCTGTTTAAACTCACTAAAAAAATCCTTTTAATTCAAATTTTTTTAACAAACCTCAGAGACGGTCATGGGTGTCACGTAGTATTATTTCACGTGTTTTAAATCTTTTTGAGCATAGGGCTACTAGTGATTGAAGGTTTTGTTTTGGTGTCGGCCAATAAAGCTAAGTCAAATATTGGGAGAGGTGTAACCAAGTAGTAGATACGTTTACTCTACAGACAGAACATTTCATATAAACTTATTCCAACTTCACTCTTATTCAAGATTCTTTATCTAACACTTGGTCACTACTCACCACAAAAAATTTGGCTAGAGCCTCAACATTGCTAGAGTCGTGATTTCAATAAACAAGATTGTGGTGGGCCTCACCCTTTTAAATAAAACCAATATATTTCATTTTATTTTAGTAACATTTCCAAAACACGCGGGTGAGAGGACAGACCGAATACTGAATAATATAGACATGAGAAATTAAAAAATAGACGGTTTGGCTTTGTTTTTTGCGAACCGAGTCTTATGGTATAATTGTTATACATATTTAACGAATAATCGCAATAGTCACAAGTGTCACTATAACCAAAGTTTTATATATTTTGTTTTACAAGTTGTGTATTTATAAAAAGATATTTAATTTTCTCATTTATAAATGATATATTACTCCTCATACTATTTAACCTAACCAATATTTTTCTTTTGGTCAACTTAAAATGAGTTGAAATTGACCGGCATTATGAACCAACGCTTAATCAAATTAAGCGAACCATCTTACCCAAAAACTAAAACCAAGCCGATTGTTTATAAAAAATTAAAACCACACGCATTAGTTTCTACTCGAAACCGAACTGACCAATAGCTTAAAGCATAATTAATGAGTAATTATAATTACCATGAACCCAAGTAAAATATAATCAACATTTCTTCAATTACAAGACTTCACCATCTTCACCTTCAATTCTAAGTAATCTAAAGTGGAATCAAACCAAGATAACTCAAGAATATAGATTGTTTCAATCCAAATCATAGCAATTAATGTACCTTGACAAGTAATAAGCAGAAAAATGAGTACAAAATAGTGAAAACTCAAAAGACTATGAATATCAAACAATGTGTGTTTTTTTTTGGTGTTTGTGTGTGTATGTGTATGGCTACTTATGTTGTTGGTTAAGCACCAAACTACATCAATTATGCAAAGAATTAATGAAATCTATACACTCGTGAGATGATCTTTTTAACTTGTTGAAAGCAACCCAAGTAGTGTTGTTGGTTCATGGTTAGTAGCATTAGCATCCATCCAATGCATCATCATATCCTCTTCCATTGTATCAGGAAGCATGTTGAGATCAATAAACCCTCGCACTTCACGAACCGGCTCCTTCACCTTTTGTTGGTTCAATTTAGCCTCAGCAATCATGTGTGATCTCTTGTGACCTCCCAAAGCCTGCCCGCTAGCGAAAACTTTGAAGCAAATTGGACATTCATGTAACTTTGTTGTTGGTTGATTATTATCGAAAAGAGACTTGTTTTCGATCGTGTTGTCGTGACTGTCGTCGTCTTCAGGCTTCGAATCTAGACCTTCCTTTAGTTTCTTGTGACTTGCTTTATGCCCACCTAGTGCTTTATATGAGTGGAAGCTTTTGTTACAAGTCATACACTCAAACTTTCTCTTGTTTGACTCATCAAATTCATCATTTTTGGTCACAATTGGTTCAAGATCATCAACAATAATATGGGATTTAGCAACTTTTTTACCTTCAACTTTAGTCAAACTTACAAAAGCAGATGAATTACAATTACCCCATTTACCCTCATCTCTAGAAAGCATCATCAAACACATAGCAATCTCATATTCTTGATCTTGTTCAATTTCAGACACACTAGTTGAACCATGATTATTATTATTATTATTATTATTATTATTATTATTATTATTATTATTATTATTATTGTTACCATTCATGGAGATTGAAGATGAAGCTGAAGTAATAGTGGTAGTGGTAGTAACAGTAGTAGAAGTAACTGTAAACCTTTTCATTCTCTTGCTTCTTGATCTCGATTTCTTGATTCGACTCGATTTAGCACCCGAGTTTTCGTTGTCCGAATGACTAGTCCAAGAATCTTGAATCATGTTCTTTTTCTGGTGTTTGTTTGACACTTTTTCAGAATGGCATTTCATGTGCCCAAACAAGGCCTTCCAAGATTGAAAACCTTTACCACATTCTTTACAAAGCTTATCAAGAACCACCAAACAATTATCATTATTATTATTATTATCATTCTCAACTTCACTTGCATCTTTGACTTTTGGAGTCTTTTTTGGATCTTTCCTTAATTCATACCCTAAATCATTTGAATCCAATCCCTCATTGTTAACTGATGAAAGCTTCTTCATTTGCTTCATCTTCCTCTTCTTCTTCTTCAAATTCTTATCATCATCATGATCATGATTATTATGATTATTATTATTATTATTATTATGAGACTTCATGTGACCAGCTAAAGATCTACCAGATGGGAAGCTTTGATGATGAAAAACTGAATCTTGATCAGTTTCTTGGATCAAATTCAACATCTTTTAGATCAATTGAAGTCAAACCAACCCAAAAACAGAGGATGTGTATCAAGAAACAGAGTATTCAAGATCAAACTGAAACAATTAACAAAAACCCAGATCAAGAAACAATCTTTAACCCAAAATCAACAATCTTTAACCAAAAAGAAACAAACCCATATCAAATTTCTTTAAAAGATTCAAGATTTAAAACAAAAACATCAAGAAACCAACTTTCTCTCTCTAGAACAGAGTGTTTCTCTCTCTAGAAAGAAGCTATATTTGGAATTGGATGTGAAGAAGATGAAGAAACCCATGCATGGAAGCAAGGATAGATAAAAAGACAAGGCAGTACGTGTACCCAACTGAGAATCCTACGCCGGTATGACATCCAACGGCTCAGATTGATCCACATTTGATCATCCCTATGGCTGTGGAAGCAAACCAACTGCCCCTTAACTATTCTTTACTTTGTCTTGCTGCTTCTACTCCTTGCCACTTATTCTTCTTTTTTTGTGTACCTCAATTGTCTATATCCAAACTGTTGTACAAAAGTTATGGCATAAGGTACAAGTGTTTGTAGCATTAGCATTATGGCTTTAGGTACAAGTATTCTTGCTCTATGGGAAAAATAACTATATAAAATGTTTGGTAAAAGTTATTATTTATATCATTTAGTGGAGATTTAAGTTTGATCCTTATTTGTGTCACTTTTGGGTGGATTTTGACAATAACTTATTTGAGTTGGATGTTCGAAGTTATTATTATGAATCTCGAGCTCACCAGGGTTTTTGTCTCACATGCGTTACATTAAAGGGTTATGCTATTGTGGCGGCACAACGACTGTCAAGTAACAGCTGACGGTATGGTTTCCCGAGGGAACGCCCAAGTCAAACTCTGAAGTTAACGTGAGACTGGTTAAGATAACATAGTTTGATCAGAATGGACAACGAGGATCTTTAAATTAAAGAGTGCAATGGCCTAAACATAAAAAGGAAAATCATCATTCTAAAAAATATCTAGGCTAGGCGTTTAGCCTAATGTTACATGGTGATGTAATAGACTGATATGTGTCTCTTTTCTTTAGAGGTCATGAGTTCAAACCCGTAATTCTACGTTTCGATGGATTTTGGAGTAAATTTTTTAGTGAAGAAGAAAATCTAGCTCAATAGTTGAAGTTATTTTAAAAGCAAATAAATGTATTTATTTAATTAAAAGTGTGGTAAAGAAGGGCAAGTTGGACATTTGAGCAAGGGGCCCACCTTGAAGTAGTTCTAGGAATCCACCAGCCTGCACACTTTGAAAGCTCAAAAGCTTTATGAGCTAACTAAATATTATTATTCATTAAAGTTTAATATTGTTTATGTTACAAATTTTTATTAAGCAAATGGTATAGAATAATGTGAAATTACAGATTTTTAGGAGTTGAAGTATGAGCCAATCATAAAAAGTATAAAGGGAAATAAATAAAGTAAAAAGGGAGGAAATAAAACATCATCATAGTCAATAATATGTTGGATGGTTGGCGTTGTTTGCTAGTGAAGATATAGAACACAAAACAAAAGGGTAATAAAACATCAGTTAACACATCATGAAAAATGCTTAATAAAGCACAATATAGTAAATGTACACCAAGTTGGTTGGCCCCAAATGAACTAAATTTAGGTGGGATATTGCCACACGATACCATCAACGTCAATATAATACAATACGATATATTCTATGCTCGGTTTAATATATTTTTTTTTTAAAATATGTGTCTAGAGAGTCCATGGTCTTGTTATACTCCGAGTATGGTTCCACTCCATTGGTGTCTCGATAACCCATGTGGAATCTGTTATACAACGCTTGCTCGAGTATCGAAGTCGAAACATTACTAACATAAGTGTAACTAATACTATTACGTACTCTATGTCATAATCTTTCCAAGCAAAACTCTCACCTTTCTCTTAAGTATATATACAAAGGAAAATCCAATAATAGCAATAAAATTAATTCCAATATTAATGTATCACAGTTCAAGGGTTAAAACAATGACGATTATCAATGGGCTTTGGGTTTGTGGTATTGATGCCTCTATCCTAAGGGACGAGGGTTCAGTTCTCGTAATGGAGTTTTATCTCAAGAGCATTACAATTTAATTAATAGCATGTATCGGTTACTAAAAGACATTCAAGAGTGTTTGAATAAGAAGGTGTTTGACGAAGATTGAAAACTGCAATAATTATGAAATATATGAGAATAAATATCGATAAGGTAACTATACTACAACAAATATTAGAAGGATAGAAACTTTATCTTAGTCATTGTTTTAGTTATTTAACAACTATAAGAGCATCCTACCTATCCTACCACGATATTTGGTTAATTTGTTGATAGACTTTAACAACAAATATTTTTAAACTTAAATATTAGTGCTATCGTGTTATCATATACTATTTTAGAACATTATTTTAGTTATTTAACAACTATAAGAGCATTCTCATTTGGTCTCTATCCTCATATCTCTAAAATGTTGAGAGAGAAAAAAAGTAAAAGAAACGTCATATTAACTCCATATTATAATTCTCATCCTTACCGTAAGCATAAAATCCGAGGAAAAGTTGCAAGTTCCCGATGGAATCACTATGTATCTTCTATATTTTGGGGAATGAGATACAAGATATTTATATAAAATAAAAGAAAATTTCACAAAATGATGACGTACTTTTAGTACAATTATATAGACGATAAAAAAACTAATGATGAATAAACTCGTGTGATGGTTTACACAAATATAACTTGTGTTAGTTATCAAAATCACATTCCATATCCTAAATATTGATTAAGATCAAACAATTTCAATCGTTACTGATTTTCAACAGTAAGCGTTTACTCAACATATGTTATTTTATTTATCAATTTACCATTTGTTTGATCGTTTCGTTTGTTGATTGCTAAATCTTCCCCGTAATTATTATTAATTTACATATACACACGACTAAGTCATTACGATTTTTAACCTAAAATTTTATGTAAATTTTAAATTAAAATAATACGAATTAAAAGGAAATGACAGGTTGAATTACACAAGTTGGGTGTGACATTATCAAGATGAGACATCAATTCACAACCCTACATGGTCTAAACAAATATTTAAGTAACGTTTACGAAGTTTCAATATAATTTTATGTAACTTCATAGACCAACTTTTGTTCTAATTGAAAGAGTCTAATCTAAAGTTCAATTTAGATACTTCTTTTTTTCTAACTTTGAAGTTTCTATCGAAAACAATTTTTAACAGCGTTTGAAAATACCACCAAAATATCAAAACCGAGTTAGCCTTTCCCAGACGGGATCTCAAATTCTCAACTAGGGCTGTCACTTTTACCCGAATCCCAAACCGAAAAAACTCGTACCCGAACCCGAACTAACAGGACTTGAAGAACCCGAACCCGAGAAAAAACTAACCCGAGCCCGAACCAAAGTAATTAGGGTTGCTTCTTGGGTTTGATCTATAAGATTTGGGTCAACCCGAAAAACTCGAATAAACTTTTAGTTTGTAATCAAATCTATTTTTATGTATACTAGGCTATGTCTTAGCCACTAAAGTTATCAGAATCCGTAATAGACTGTAGTCATTCTAGCTCTTATGGATCAATTTCTTATTTAATTTATGGTTTCTGTTTATTACTAATAGCAACCCATAATCGAACAACCAAATCATGCCCGATTGAATACGATTATGATTCGAGTTAGTTTTATTCTTATTTTGAATTATTTTATCAAGTTAGGTTAGTTTATTATTTGATTATAAGCAAAGAAGAATATGTTGTTTAATTTTATCATTGTAGTTTTTTTTTTTAAATTGGTTTTATGTGTTTTTTTTCTTGGATACCTGATTAACCCAACTCGAAAAAACCTGAACCCGCAAAACCCGTGAGAGATTTGGGTTGGGTTTCGGATCAAGATTTAAACTTTGAAACACGAAGAACCTGGCCCGAAAAACCCGAAACCCGAAAAACGAACCCGAAGAACACCCCTGTTCTCAACCGTTCATACTTGTTTTAAGATTTAACAACCTAGACCTGACTTACCCACGAACACCATCAAGAATGAAACCCATCAAATCAAGTTTCGAGTCCATAAGATCTCAAATCTTAACCATCACTTTCATGTCATTAGACTAGAATACCAACTGTAATTAAATATAATTTAAAATCGAACAATTCAAATTACTTGCGAGCTGTATTTTTATTTTATTGGCTTATTACTATGTGTACTACTTACCAAAAATGATGTGAGGCGGTGGCCGGACGGCAGACTCCAGCCGGCTTCCCTCATTGCTCCGGCCGGAATGCTAGTGTCGTATTAGCAACAATAGTTGATATGGAACTTATTATAAATCTACATTTTAAAGTTGGTAGCATCAGCAGGCTCCTATTTTTTTGGATTTATATATCGTTACCTTGTTGTAAACAAATGAATTTATACCCTTTTAAGTCGTACAAGGAAAATGCCATGTTGTGCAAAAACAAATAATTATTTAGTAGGTGTACTTTGAGTAAATGGTTGGTATCATCTTCGTATAAGTGTTTGAATCGACGTTTTTCGCCTTATCATATGTATTTTAAATTGATTGAAATTTATACATGTGATATAAATTTTGTAAATATTTTAGTAAAGTCATTTAAGTTATATTTGTTTTTGAAGCCAATCAAGAAAAAATGAACTACATATGAATCCTACATTCCTGCTTACTATTAATGATTATTTTTAAAATTCTAAAATCTATTTGAAGTGAACGGTGATAGTTAAAAGAAATTCACTAAATAATAATAATAAAATTTTATAATTAATCAATTTATGTCAAAGTAAAAGAAAAATAGTCACTGACTAAATAATAGCCAAGATTATATGTTCAATTGAAGTTATTTCAACTAAAATATTTTTAACATGGATAAAATTATTTTTACATAATATTAAGTGACTTTAAAGAAACAAAGAAAGAATCAAGTGAAAAGCTTTTGAAACTTGATTGATATTGTCATATTACATGATTTTTTCTCAATTTTAAAAGATTAACATTTATAAAAAAAAATCACAAATTTTGGAACAACTAACAAGGGTTGGATGACTTTAGATTAAAAAAAATTGAAAAACTTTTTACCATTGAAATAGTTTTATTATATTAAAATACTACATAATATGTATTTGAAGGATTAGTATAAAGTATAGTGTTACCATCGAAATAGTTTTATGGTTTTTATATTATTTTAGTGTAAAACATATGATGTCTATAATAAAAAATAAAAAATGAAGATTGATATAGAAACCTTGACATTGAAGTCGAAGATGGCCCAGTGACTGTGTATGGTTCTCCATTCATACACACATGTACTTCAGGCATAAAGTACCAGACATACAAATCAAGAATGCTATGATGCTAGCTTTATTTTGACTCATCAACCAGCAGCTTAGGGTACATATATTTATGCATCAACTACAACCCAATGGCCCATGTCTAGGTAGTTTCTTTTTGACTTATATAATCGTGTTAGGTACAAGTAGTCATGCACGAAGTACAAACTTATCAACTTTAAAACCAGTTCCATGGCTCGTGTAAGCCTTAAAAGTTAAACCCAACGTTTTCATAACTGGATAAGATAATTGGTTATTCTGTTCGGATTTGAAAATTTTATAACCTTATCCGAAATTCGATACGATCTGAATTAGGGATATTCTATCTGATCTGAATCTATGAGAATTCAATTCAGATTTCGGATAAAATTCGAATAATCCGAAATTAACCAAATAACAAATTTTTTTTTCTAATTTTTTGTCTTAGAATCACAATAAACATACAAAACCGAAAAGTACAATTTAGTCTTGAATACAAATATAAATAACATGCAAAACCGGTAATATACCACTTAAAGCATGTTTTTATTTCGAATAAACGGATATTCGAATAATCCAAATAATTTGAACTTTAAAATTCATATTCGAATCCAATCCGAATTCGAATTAGTTATTCGAATATTCAGATCAGTTTATTTAAGTGTCGGATTTGGATTTCTTAAACACCTCTAATGAAGGGTACAAACTACAAAGTACAAACCAAGGGTATCTTTAGTTAGGCCAGGCACATAATGGGTGTAATTAAAGTATTAATAAATGTTGGTTTTCAAAAGTCCCATAGCTGTCCAAACTTGTCTCGTGGATGGTTACCATGATATATAATAGCTTGATCTAACAGCTAAGTTCAAATCTATCAAACCTAATAGAAATTAGTTTATAATTTTATCTTAAGTCTTTTGCAAAAGGAGATTGTATATTTATTCTTATAGTTACATGTGACACGATTAAAAAATATAGTCTAATAAATCTATGAAGTCCATAAGGTGTTGGTGCATAATATGACAAAAGTTAACATCAAAGAGCTTTAGAAAAATCTTTCTGTTCCAAATTTATAAGATAATTCATCTGATATCATACTTTTTATACAATTTGTCGCTATGAAATCATACAATTTCTATCCCATAAAGTTGCATGTTATTATTTAGGGGTGTGCGTGATGCGGTTTTTGGTTAAAACCGAAAATCAAAACTTTGGTTTTTAGAGTATTTGAAACCGTTTGATTTTGGTTTTTTCGGTTTTTGTCATTTGATCTTGAAAATTTTAAGTCAAAAGAAAGTTTTCAAAAAATAATTAATTTAGGTATAAATAATTTTGTTAATTGTAAAATAATAGGCTATTAAACATTTTACCAAAAATATTTGTGTTACATGTTTATTAAATTCTCATAAATTACTTAATATAAAATATAAAATAACAAAAATATAGGAACCTGGTTCAGTTCGGTTTTTTCGGTTTTTATTATATGCAAACCCAAAACCAAAACCAAAACCGAATCGTTAGTTCGGATTTTACAAAAACATAAAACCAAACCGTCGGTCTTTGTTTCGGTATTTTCGATTCCAGATTAGTTTCTTCGGTTCTTTGCACACCCTTATTATTATTTGTGATCAATATGTTGGTAAACAAAGACAATGATATAGATAGATAGCAAGAGGAACACAAAATGTGTATTAATTTGTTACAAAAAAAAATGTTTACAACAATTCTTAGTCAATCAACAACCTTTTCTCCTAATATTAATTTTGCTCCATTACTTACTAATTTTTCCGGTCCAGCCCTTGATAATTACAAAAAAAACATATCACAAAAGATTTGCAAAAGGATAAGTGAACCTGTTAACTAAGTATACCCCTTTAAGTGAATAAATTCTAATACTAACCAGGGGTAATTCTGTAATTGTACAATAAAAAATTGAGCATGCTTACTAACCACTACCAATGCTAATTTGAGCTTTTGTTATCATCTGTGGTTTCAAAATCCCAAGAGTCAACACCAAATACCTCCTCAATCATCGAGCCTGTAGGCAAAAACTCGGTTTTAGTTCCCGCAGACGAGAAGTACCCGACGTCCCACACTCGTGCGTCCAGGGATTCAAATGTAAATTCATGGTTTACCCATGATTTGTTGGCTTTAATATTACACGGCGTGCCAACAGTATCAGACGACGTGCATGAATCATATAAAAAATCATGACCTCCATCTCCGCTTTCATCAACAATGGTTTTCTCCAACGTCGAGTCAAAACTGCAACTTTTATGTAACTTACTGGACTGTGAATCCTTGTGATCGTTTTCAGTATCGTCATCAATATCATAACCATGTGGTTCATCGTCATCACTGTCGGCGTTCACTGGATCAACTCGGTTCTGCTCTCGTCTTCTGCGCAGCATGAAGACGTTGAAATAATAACTAACAATCTCTTGACAGTTGCGTGAAGGGAACTCGGCTGCAAGATAGTTCCAAAAGTTTCTACCTGATGTCACAGGGTTCGAAAACACAACTTCTTGAAACAACTGCTCATCGTCTTCGGTCCATTTCTCAGAAACCACCTCACCCATATCATTAAACCCTAAATCGACAAACGATTTAAGTCCAATTCTTGCCACTAGATTCTCCCTTGCTTCTTTAATATGTCGTTCAACGCATTCCGTAGACCCCATATTTAAACAGTCACATTCGGTTCTTCCTTCTGCAACGGTTTTATTGTCATGTATGATTTCATTATCAGGCATTCGGATGACCGAAGACCCTAAAAATTTAACCTCATCTCCGTCAAATCCGTGCCATTCGGGTATGTCAGCTTGATATTCGGGTCCAACTGAGACTTGTTTCATCGGAGGATGTTCTAAAAGGTAAGAATAGGCGTGAGAACTCGTAGGAGGTACCGCTTCTGACAAGGCGTCTTCTTCAGTAACCGTGCTGCTGGCCCATGATGAGGTGGAAAGGCGGCCCCGATGAGTAGAATCAGTGAACTTGTCACTTAAAAATCCATTTTCAACTTCGATATTTGGTTTAAAGAAGTAGCCCACATCTTTAACTGTCATAGTAACAAATACTCTCAGTAAATTTACACAATTTTTAAGATATAGTAAATACTGGTGCCTATAGCAAAACATAAATATGCAGCAATATATTTCGTTGTATAACAATAAGGTTAAATAATTACAACTGTCTGCAAACCATAAACATTTAAAAACGAAACCTTTCCACCACACACCTGACTGTATCTGCGCATCGTCCTTAGTAAACCGCAAACAAGGAACCACATCACAATTATGTTCCAACTTCAAGTGTTTGGGAGAAACATCATATTCCTCTTCACATAACTGTCGTTTCTGCACCATTATTTCTCTGCAACGACGGCATTCAAAAACGTTATTTTTGAAAAACCATGGAACCCGAAACGGTCAACCGAATTCCATTCCAGCTGACAAAAATACAACTAACAACATAGCTTGAGTTAAAAGTTTCCACACATTACTTTAAACAATCAAACATATGGCATAATAATGAAAAAATATTTTCAAAAATAAGAACAAATAAATAGCACATTTTAGGTAAAATGGGAGTGTGGGACTCATCAGCAATTCAAGAAAGTTAATAGCTTTAAAATGGTATAAGGTGTAAACATAATTAATAACCTGGCAAAAAAGAATCTTGAACCACATGTGTGAAGTCAAACCACATAATAAATAAAATAAATTCACTTAAATTTCTGAAAAAGTAAAATAAAATAACTTAATTTTTTTAAAAATAAAATTAATTCCAAGATTCTAATTTGATCAGTAAAGAATCATGTAAATAATTAACAAAAATAAAAAATTCTTTTGAGTTAAGAATTTTATACCTTCAAGTCAGCAGAACCCTAATTTGACCCGGTCAAAATAAATCAAATATTTAGGGCAAAATTCTGAAACCCTAATCCCCAATTTCAAAGAATTCAAGAATCGTATATACAAATTAAAAATAAAACCAATCAATTAAACAAAGATTCAAGACTCAATTCATAAACCCTAGATCGACAACAAAATCCCCAAATTTATTCCAGATCTGACAAATCAAGGCAAAAACAAAACAATCCGGAACAGAAAACCAACGATTTGATACGAAAGGATGACAGATCTAAAATATCTGGTGACAAATCGACGAAAAACAAAACCCTAACCTAGAAATCGATTCGCTCAACGGCAGGTTACGAAAAACAGCTCGATCGATAGACGAAGAAGTGAATCGGAAGGATCCGGAGTCAATTCGGGAGTTCAGAGTGAATCGAAATCGAATTTGGGAATTAGGGTTTTAAAAGAGAGATTTAAAAATAATTGGGGATCGCACGAGAAAGGTAAAGTTGTGGTCGGCGAATTTGTAACCTGTTGTTTGAATATAAAATGTGAAATTACGAAAAAGGGTATGCGGTGAGTTGTATTTACTTGACACGGTGCTTTGTTATTGCAACTCGTCTGGAGGATGTTTTGGGTATTTTGTCCAAAACACGATTAATACACGTTGAACATAGGGTTCAATAGTCTAATATGGCGACTCAATTGTTCACATAGTGATTATAAAAAATATTTAAATTATATCAAATGAAAATAAAATGTGTTCTAATTTATCGATGTAATTCACGATTCTAATAAAATTATTACTAACGATTTATTAGTTAAATTGATATTTGTAGTAATTGTAAGTTTAGTTATGACCTAATCGACAATAGAAAAATAGGTTGACCGATTATATATTAACTAAACGAAAATGACATGAAATTGTCAATTCATGTCTCATTCATCTACTGGTTAATTGGTTTATTTATATGACCAGTTGAATTAGCAAATTCGACAATTAGTCAATCATTAAAAAAGTAGGACAGTGATATAATAAGTTAAAAAGATGTTTTACTAATGTGTAGAATTAAAATCTTTCCATGCATAAAGTACAAAATATTGCAACTAGTACAAAATATTGCAATTAAAGTCTTCAAATAATCACAAGTTTCTACAAAACGGCGGCAGAGTAAAAAATCGATCATCTTCTTCAAAGCGTAAAACTTACTCTGATTTTTACTCATATTATATACGTGTATATTAAATTCTCCTTAAATATAAATATTTACTCCCATGGAAACCATACCTTCTGAAATCGAAACCCGAGAGATGGACTGGATTTCACAACTTCCTGATTCCATTATTCATTATATACTCTCTTGTATTAATGGCCATCATGAAGAGCTTGTTCGAATGAGTGTATGGTCTAAGGCTTGGTTTCACCTAACCGCTTCTTTTCCGTTTTTTATGTTTCAAGATAGTTGATTTAAATATCGAGAAACATTTTTCAAGTATGTTGAGTATACCATGCCTAGATTTTGTTGTCAAAATGCTATCACTACACACACGCTCAAGCTCGTTACAAATATCCACCAGCAAGCGGAAATAGATATAGTTAGCAGATGCCTTGAGTTAGTTTTTAAGAAAGGCATGAAAGTGTTGAAGATTAATGTTACTATAAAGTTTTATAGGTATCGTTTGCCTAATGCACTCTTAAGTGTGTTCGCGTTGAACTCTTTAACCATATGTGGATGTGATTTGTCGTCTTCCTTGATGGTTGATGTTGTCAAGTTTAAGTTTTTGATTTGGTTGAAACTTGAAAACGTTTCGTTAGATGATGAAGCGATCATGTATCTCACCGCTAGTTGCCATCTTTTGAAAGATTTTCATCTTACATATTATCATGGGTTCAAAAGGTTTTGTGTTTACGTGCATCAGAATCTTCAAAAGGTTGTGATAAACTATAAAACACGAGTTGAAAGAATAGATATTGAAGCTCCAAATATATGTTATCTTAGGATATTAGATGGGGCCGAAAGAAGGGCACCGCAAATGGACCTGAAGCTTGGACAGTAAAGTGAGAAACCGTTGTGAGGGTCATAAGTTAAAAAAGTGTTTTACTAATGTGTAGAATTAAAGTCTTTCCACGAATATAGTACAAAATATTGCAACTATTGTATATAATAATCTTATGTACATGTACTCGTTAATCATTAATGTTTTAAAAACCGGTTTTTGCTTTACTAGTTAGACATGTTTTAAAAACCCATGGACGTCATAAATCATCATTTATTAACCCCATAGAAAGTTATGTATCATCACATACGTATTCACAACTATTCAGCATAAAATCATGAGCCAGATCTCCTTGAACTCATTTGGTATGTTAATATTACACACCCAACACCAGACATGGTTGACCTCTGAAAGGTATAGACATGCTAATAAGACATTAAACCATAAGCCATGTCAACGTTAACTCCACAACAAAACACTATGAAAAAGAACCTAGGTGCAGCACAATCCATATGGATGTGCACCAAGTGGCATGAGAAGTGGTGCAAGGCTGCATCCATCATATATGCATGCTTGTTACATTTTCAAATATGACCCATAATCACAAACTTGATTTTTACTTAACCAAAAGATGAAATTTGGTTAAGCATCTATGAACATTTGCCACGTTAAAAAAACGGTAGGTCAGACTCAGCCGCTACATGGATCGTGTGGCCTTCAAAACCGCCATACTCATTATGGATAAGGCACGTACCGTGTGGCGTGTGCCCACACTATACGGCTTTTAGCCCTTGACTTTATACTTGGGATGATTACAATTTAGCCCCTCTACTTATTAACGAGTTTTCAAACACCATAGAATACAGGGCCATATACTCCAGTTCTGAATTTACAATAACAGACGCCCGTGTCAGGTGTTGAGAAGACGCAAATAAGTAGACTTTGCTGTGCTCAACCAAAACTTCAAGTGTCGCACACTCGGTCTGTGAAATATCAAGTAACACACATCAGGTACTGATTCAGTGTTGCAATAATTCCCCCGAAAACTACCCAACTTGGTATCTCACCGAACATAAGTAAAGAACACGAAGTATGCAACTAAACATGTCTCCCTGTTAACGCCACTTCATAGCCAGGATTATTATTTCCAAAATACATCGCTACTTTGTCTTATAAAGCGCAGAGTATGACAACTTTAAGAAACCAGAGCACCATTTTGATCTTAATCTATTAAGGCCAATCAGAAAACTAGGAAGACAAACTTTACCTGTTACAACTGATCCTTGAATATCGTTATACATGGAGTCATTTACAACAAATTTTATTAACTTAGTCACCAGTTATTCTTATTTACTGCACACTTCAGAAAATACAACTATAACAAATTATAGATCAACGCCCTCATCAAGTCCTTTAGAACCGATCATCACATTTGAATCTATTTGTTTGTCAAATTTCTTTTTTCTTCGATCTTCAAACTCATTAAATCCTTCCATCTGACAGTAAATGCTATTTGTTTAGACCATTTAATTTTGTGGCTTAAACTGAGTATTCGGAACTCAAAGATTACCTGTTGAAATTGATCCATTGATATTGGATTACCATGCAATGAAATATTCTGTAGAGTCTTGCATTCTTTCAATAAACTTGGAGGAATCTGTAACGAAAAAGATGCATCGAAACAAATTCTTTTTCATTCGAAGATTATTACTTTGCAAGAAAGCTACCTGTTTCAGATTGTTATGGTCTAAGCACAGTGATTTCAGATGAACGAGACTGCAAACCGAAGTAGGAAGTTCTTCAATGGAATTTTCTGAACGAAAACAAACTATAAGACTTTGAAAGTACAGCTGGCATAAAGATATATAACATAAAGCGAAACGACGAATACCATTTGCTTGTAGTTCTTCTAAAGAAAAGCAGCTCCCAATAGAATCTGGAAGAGCCTTTAGTTTATTATTTGACACGTTTAGTAGCAACAACTGTAAAAATATTTAAATTGAATGTTACAACAAAGATATGCAATACAAGTGAATAACAATGACATTTGAAATATATGTAGTTAACATTCAAATAAAGAATGTTATAGTGAGTTACTTACATTGCGCAAGCTTCCTAGGGTTTCAGGCAGGCTGGTTAAAAGGTTTCCAGATATGGATAACCTCTCAAGTCTCACCAGCTGACCAACTGAACCACAGAGCATTAAGAAAGTGCAATTTGCATATGTTTGTATTATCAGTTAGTAAATGTTGCAGAAGTCGCCAGGGGCTGGGCCACTACCATGTCGGTCGACTGGGGAGTTGTGAGTATTCGGCCTAGGCGGAGAGTACTCAAGTACTCGGACATCGTAAATTGTAAAGAAATTACATTTTGGGAATTATATATATGTCAAATATCATAAGTTACTCATATTTATAACAAAATATGTGAATATCAACATAAATCAAAAGGCTACATATTAAAATACTATTGTATTGTTTCTAAAAAAATATTCATTCTGTAATATTATAAGCATATAGTAATAATTTAATTCCCGTCTTTCACGATATCTCCATGAAAAACAGCGAAAATCCAACAAGTGCAGGTGAAAAACAACGAAAATTGGTGCAAAACAGCAAAAATCCAACAAGTACCAGTGAAAAAACAACGAAAATAGATGAAAAAAAAACAGCAAAAATCCAACAAGTACCAGTGAAAAAACAACAAAAATAGATGAAAAAAAAACAGCAAAAATCCAACTTGATCAAGTTATCCGAGTTTAACCGTCTAGCTCCCGACTCAGAGTTGAAGAAAATCACCTCGGCACCCTACCGAGCAGCGAATACTCGCTGAGTACTCAGCCGACAAGACAGTTTCTTACAACATTTTACAAGTTTATGTTTTAATTAGTGACACAAATACAAAATACCTTCATCAGGAAAGGTGGTGAGTCGATTCCCATCAAGCATGATGAACTTTATAGACTGAAGCTTCCCGATATTCATTGGAAGACGCTCGATTACGTTATTTGCCAAAATCTGAACATAAAGTGCCACAATACCAAACATGTAACTTTTAAATGACATAAAAAACTACAGAACTGACAAGTTGTAAGAAAATACAGATATAATGATGAAAATATGCAGTTTATACCAGCCTCTGTATATTCATTAGCTTGTTGATCTCCTCTGGGACATCAACTGCAATAGCAACAAGAAGTAAATAACTGGAGCCTAGAACATGATTAACTAAGAAAATTAGAGTAAATGATATCCCAAAAAGAATTCATTACCTAATTTATTATGTGTTAGATCAAGTGTCCGTACAGATTTTCCCAGGTCCAGCACTTCATCTGGAAATGACTGATACACCAATCACACCAAATCAATATCATAGTTATCAAATGCGATAAGCGCTCGAAAGCGTTGAGGCTGGGCCTAGCGCCCAGGCGATAAGCGCAAAAAAATCGCCCGATTTTTTTAAAAAAAGCGCACATTAAAAAACATTTTTTTAACTAAAATAGAACATCTTAATAAGAAAACATACATGCATTCTTGAAATAGTTCATAGAACAACCAAAAACCAAAACATGAAGTACCAAGTACATCTTAATAATTAGAAAAACCTAATCATTAACACATTTATCATTATATTCAGTAACTCAACAACTCTATAAGCATTCATTTTAACTGTCAAGAACAACAATTTGATCCATCCACAATTGAAGCATTAACACATCTATCATAATATCCAGATTTCCAAATATTAAAAAACTAAAACCTAATCACAAATTCTGAATATTGTAATCATTTAGTAACTGAAGTCAAATGATATTTAATACGCATGGGAAGGTTGGGAACAGATTACGGTGCTTTAATAGTGGAGTTTTAGGTACTGCTAGAGAATAGGAACAGGTTGTTTAAATGATATTTAATAAGCATGGGAAGGTTGGGAACATATTGTGGCGCTTTAAATATCTGAGCCATGCAACTCGCAATTAATGCGTCTGGCGCTTTGAATGCGCTTAAGCACAAAAAGCGTTCGATTTTAACAACTATGATCAATATATTGAGCATAGGGCTGTAAATGATCCAAACATTCGGCGAACTATTCGGTGGGAAGTTCGTTTATTAATATATGAACAAACATGAACAAGAAATTTCATTCGATTAACTAAATGAACGAACTGAGGCCATGTTCGTTCAATTGTGTTCGTAAACGTTCGATAAGGTGTATGTTTAAGCCCGTTTATATTCGTTAATGCTTGCTTATTTATATTGTTCATTAAAAGTTTTTTTTTTTTATGTTTTTTTATTGATGTCTCTAACTTTATCATATAAATTTAAACAAAACTATTAACCATTTAACAAAAATACATACGAGTATTAAGTGCCCTAGATTTAAACATCAGTAAACCTAATGGTTTAATTCCACCTAATCAATACATAATTGAAGAGCACATAAACTACCTCTTTCTGTTCAATTAACCAAATCGGAAGATAAAAATAAACATAGTTAATTAAATATTAATAATATTAATATCTACAGTAAAGTAAAAAAGAGTGTACGTGCCTTTAATTTACCGTCTTGTAAGGCTACAATGCCAGTGGCTTGCCATCTGGACAACCGGCTGGCTTTGGAGCCGGCTCCCTTGCTAGCGAAACATCCCATTTTCCGGCTAGACTTTAATCGGCTAAATAAAATTAAATAAACAAGGTGGAGTTGTTGTTTGACTTTTTAGATCAGTGATGTGTGGCCCCCACGGCGCGCCAACGTAACGCAATATATAACCGAATGCTATCGTAGGTGTTACAACTTATGTTAAATTCAATTTTAGTTGTTGCTAAAATTGTACTAAGTTTTGTTGTGTATTAGCGGGTATAGGTGGGGAAAAAAACCAGTTAACCGAACTGACTCGAAAACTGAACCAGTTTGAAATCGATTATATAGAAACCGGTTTGGAACTGATTGAAACCGTAGCTTCGGAACCGGTTTGTAATTTTCTCCATCAAAATCAGTTCCAAACCGGTTAATCGAACCGAAACCGAACAAAAAGCGGCCAAACCCCGAACCAAAACTGATCGTACATTCGTACCTGGTAAAAACCTGTTTCAACCCACCGAAACCAATCATAAACAGGTTTTGACTTTTATTGACCAACCCGAACCGGTTTCAACCTAAAATGGTTTTGAGTTTCAACCTAAATTGTACACATCTCAAGTTTATATAACTCAAAAGAATTCTTTACAAGCATGTTTTTTTTTAAAAAAATTACATGATGTTATAGTTGACTAAGATTACTTAAACTTGACCAACATTCTGGTAGCTGGCCCACCTATGATGAAAAACTTATTAATATGTAACCAAATTAATATATTATATAATCTTAAAATATAAACCGAATGTTATATTAAAGTTGTTTTTATGGTTTTGATTAATGTTAAACATGGTTTGATATCTTTTAGGGCATATCACAAATTTATTTTCTGGGTTACGCGAGACAATTTTTGTAAATAAACATTTTCTTTGTTTTATGGATTTTTATTCAATACAAGTCAGGTTCGGAATTTTTATCTACGCAACTTAACTTTGTGACTCACAACATTATATTTGTAACCGTTGTAAACATTATTTTATGTTTTATACAAATATTGAATCCCTGCTATACCAAAATGTTTTTTTTTCCTAATTTTAACCAAACCGAACCAAATTGAATTTGAACTAATCAAATATATGATAACCAAACTGATCGGTAAGCAGTAAGGTAAAACTCAAAGCAACACAACACAACACAACAAGGTACCTCTTGATTGATACAAATTTATTCTGGTTTATAACTCAATCAAACAAGTCCTAATGTTAAAACTCACATTTTAATCATTTCATCAAGTGCCAATACAACCCGGTCTCTGAACTTTGGGATGTCAGCTACTAGCAAACCCGCCCAGGTCAAGTTAAGTGTCGCTTCCAATAGGCGTTCGTCTCTTCTAAGCCCTTCATATTGCCAAACCCTTAGCTCATGCCGATACATGTCCTCAATAAGATGTCCTATGCCACCAGACTTAACGAACTCGTTATATTCAACATAGAAAAAAATAAATTCTTTTAGATGAGGGAACACAGGGACGATATCAAATGGACCCGCGAGAGTAATGAGTGATTTCATCAGTCTCAAGGGATGTAGACGCTTATATTGCTCGCATACACTTGGCTCGTCTTCTTCCTTGGAAAACACAATGTAGGGAGCGTCTGCTATAGAGTCGATAGTAAAAGATTTCACACGCAAACGTTGGTTGCATAACGGTAGGGGACTTATGTTTTTCATTACGAAAATCGTGTCCTCAGTCGCTTGCATCTTTGTCCATAATGGTGGTCTTCCAAACAGAATAACCTATGTATATATCTTAGGACTTTAGTACTATGTTGTAGAGTTAAGGATGATGCAACTATGCAAGTACTATATATGTATATGCTAAATGAAATGATTACCTTAGCCATCACATAATCTGCTGTAGGATTTTCAGCTTGAACACATCTACTAAGTAAGCCATTAATGTGTTGGTGTTGTTCAGGATTGGTGTGTGTCAGTATATGCTCACAATTTACAAGTTTCAAACATTTTGGTTGGATAGCAGCAGCATAGATTTGTTTGCACCTACATATGTATACATGTTAACCAACAAAAGTGTGACAAAAGAGTGGTAGGAACAAATTGTAAAATAATATTAAAAAACACTCATAATATAATACTTATATTAACAACATTTGAAAATGTATATTTGTGTTTAAATTAATAAAAAATATATATATAGTTTATAAAACTAGCTATGACGTTAAAAAAATTGACAAAAGAATCAACTTACACGGCAGTCGTACGAGCCCAGTCTCGTATGTCACCACTTGAAGAGGTAGGTCCCAGCAGGGCTCAGTTGGTCCCGCATGACTCACCTTGAACAGGGATGTCTGCGCAAAGACCATCTACTCCCGCAGGACCCACCATGCTCGGAGAAGCCTACGCGCAGTATGCAAGCTGCATACGCAGGGAAAAGCCTCCCAATGGTAAAGTAACCCGCCTGTTCCCGCAGTTGCGGATACAAGCCATCAGGGAAGGCTACCCGCACAGCATAGCTACACGCATAAGGCTTAACACTTACAAATATTCAGTGTCACCTGAAAGAATGAGCAAAGGCGGGAGGGGGAAAACTCCCGCCAAAATGGGCCAGTCCGTATGATGGAGGATCTTTTGCGTGATACCTGACGAGGTAAAGACAAAAGATCTGACCAAGAATGCGACAGCTCACTGACAGCAGCGTGGCAGACAGCACGCCACAGCACTGTGACCAATAGCCGCCGCCTGCCCACCAACTCCTGCCAGACCACGTGCCTAGCCTGCAGTTGGTAGAAGACGAAGAGTGCACGGCACGCCTGCTCTGTGTCAGCCGCTACCTATCCACCACTCACAGGTAGGGCACGTGCATAGGTTACAGTTGGTAGCGTGTTGGGCCGGCTAAACCCCTTGGAAACCCACCTTCGGCTATAAAAGACAGCAAATGGTATTATCATTTCATCATCTACTATCTCGTATAACTTACTTGATAACTGCTCTAATAGTATTCATATACTTTTATATTCAAAGAGCAATATAGACTGATTCTCACGCCGGAGGGTGGTCACAAGGAGGAACCCCCCCCTTCTCAGTGACGAGCTTA